>NW_026000138.1:2506537-2513183 GCF_001458135.2 Marmota marmota marmota | reverse complement strand
GAGCCAGCACCACCTCCACCAGGCAGCCTCCCGAGCCCACCTCCGGCTGGTTTCCTTTCTACCAGGGTCCCGGCCCTGGGTCACTTCCAATTCCCAGGGAAACTGAGGCAGCTGAGAAACGGGGTGCTGGCTCGTAAGCGCAGTTCCCACTCCCATCCCGGCGCGTCAAGGCGCGCCCCCAGCGGGCAAGGCTGGATGTTTCCGCCACTCCACTACCCGCACCCTTGATTGGCAGGCTCCGCCTTTCTGACCAGGACCCTCTGATTGGCCATCTCAGCCGTCCCCCTCGGACAGGAACTTATTGATTGGAGAATTGTACCCCTAGCAGCCGGGTTCTAGGAGCCCGAGTTTCAAGCTCTGGGGAAAGCCCCCATCTCTGGCTATGTAGCATGGCTGAAATCAGCCCCTGGCCTATTTCCCTATAAGATGTAGTGGTGCCGGGTGGCTATGGCACAGGAATCGTGTCTGCTCACCTAGGCTGGCCCTGACCCTCAGGGGACCTTGGTGCGCTTGCTGGCTAGCGGTGTGGAATGGCAGTTACCTACGTCCCTCCACTTCCCTAGGTCTGCAGGGAGGAAGCGCGGCGCCCTCTGTCGGGACCAGGCTTTGGAGTGGGCCGCAGGTGAAAGGCTTTCGAGGGTTAGTACCCAAACACGTGGCCAATAGCTTCCTTCCTGCAAGGGCCAGAGGCGTGAAACCAGCCAGACATCGTGGGGGAAGGGGCAAGCCAAGGGAGACCTACTTGGATGAATATGTCTCACCAAGAAATGTCATTAAGTGTTCTGCCCAGTAGCCTTACATCCATCACCCCAGGACTCCTCCTATCCCCTGCCCAAAACCACTGTTGGTTTGAGAGCTTACTTCAGTGCAGGTACTATCAGGCTAGCTGGCTGAGACCACTCGTGGCCATCCCTTCCCTGTGTTACTGTGGGCCGACTGTCCCCTACTCAAGCAAGGACTGGAGGGAGATGGCTATCCTCAGTAGTAACAAAGCATGGTCGAATGATGTGGTCCTCCCTGCTGGGGTAGGTAAAGCTGGTGTCTAAGAGAACTGGTATCATCATGGGGGATGTGTATGGCAAATTACATGGTTTCTTCAAGGAGGAGCTGGCAGAAATCAGGTTGTTCTTGCCCTTGACCATGCCTCCAAGACTCCTAATATTCAAGTTCTCAGGGAAGGTCAAGTAAATTTCACTTTGTGGAGGTAAATGGTAAATTGCCAACCTAGTAGCTCCTAAGTGCTAGCTCAGTTCCAGTAGGTGCTAGGCAAGTTCTGGCCACCAGGGAGCAGCAGCAACTACTGGTGGAAACCAAGACAACAGCCAGAGCCAGGGAGGGCGGTGCCCGCGCCAGCATCCGCCCAGGGTGTTAGGTGGAAGACCTCCGGCCAGTCACGGGGCAGAGGAGCATCTTCTGTGTCAAGGACCCACAAGACAAATTTACAGACACTCATCCGTTCCTTTTTTTTGCAACATGTTTATTGAGAGGCAATTGGGTTCCTGCCTCATAAGAGCTCAGTCTTGGGGAAGCAGTCTGATGGGGTTTGGGAGATGTGAGCAATTTAGAGAGCACAGTCAAGGTCCCAGGGAAAGCTGAGGTGGTTGGCATTTGAACTAAGCTGGGCAGTGCTGGATGGTAGGCTAGATACTCTGCCTGGGCAAATGCACTGTAACTAGGAAAGCCTCAGATTCTGCAGTGGCCGGGGAGTGAGACAACCAGGTGAGGCTTTGGAGTGGGCCACAGGTTAACCATTTTCAAGGGTTAGTACCCAAACCACATGGACAAGTAACAGGGGTTCAATGCTGCAGGGCCTGACTGCCAGGCTCAAGGGGGATGTTGGAAGGAGGCTCCTGCACAAGGGAGGAGTCCAACCACAACTAGGCCTGAGTTATCCCAGGGTGACCAGGAAGGAGCCAGCTTGCTGGCAACGCAGGGCTGGATCTGGTGCCAGTCTCTCAGTGGCACCCTAAGGTTGTCAGGGGAAGAGGGGGCCAATCAAGGATGGAGTAACTGTGCCATGAACAGTGAGTTTGGGGAGTAGGGGGTGAGGTGAGAACCACTTACCTTTGCAGGGGCCCCAGGCTTCTCCCCTCCAGCTGCACCCAGCACCCTGAAGCTCAGGGAAAGATAGGGACAGGAAGAGAGAACTCACTTAGGCTCATAACACCTGGTTAACAATACACACCATGGAGGGCTGCTGACATTTCTCAACATCCTCAGACCTCAGTATCTTCATCCTTCATCCACTCTTCGTCCTAGAAATGTGGCTATGATCTCTGCAACAGAGCAAGCCTGCACAAAATGCAAGGGAGGAAAGGAGCAAATACCAGCATTCTCCTGCCTGGGCCCAGGGAGAACAGCTGCCACTGGCCTGAGACTGCCTGCCTACCCACCCACCCCTGCCTGGTCAGAAGGCTGGCAGAGCCCCAGCCCCATCCAGCCTGGAGCGTGTTTGATTTGGACCCAGGACTCATGGTAATGGTGGGGCTGGATATGTAGCTAAAAATACCCAGGAGCCTAGCCAGCTGCTCAGAACTTCCTAAGAGGAGGCCTGCCAGGCTAAGCCAGCTGCAGAGCTGGGCACACCCACCCAAGAGGCCTGCTCCTTCACCTGCAAGATGTTCTGAGGACCCAGACCCAAGTCAATCTCCCACTCACCAAGAATTCCTGGAGAGTTTTAGGAGGGAAAGAAAAAAATCTTTAGGCTGATTCTTGCTGCAAGAGCTGGGGGACACAGAAGCCCCAAGGAGATACCAGGTGGCCTTTGTAGCCACAAGGAGGCCTCTGCAGGGTTGTGGAGGTTGCTGATCCACTTTGATCTTTCAGGGCAAAGTCCAGCCAGTCCAAGTTAGGATGGGGCACCCACTTCCCTGGGTGTTGAGGCACCATAAATTGTTTAACCACCCAATGATTAAATAACAATGGAAGATAAAGATCCCAGCACCCCCAGCCCAAAGACAGGAGCTTTAAGCTACTTCTGGAGGGCCCAGAGAATCCAGGTGGCCAAGCCAGGATACCTGGGAGAAGCAGGCTGTCTATCCACCTGGCTAAAGGACTCCCTCTAGGCCTCAGCAGCCTATAAGCATTAGAGGACAGGTGGAGGATGGGTAGGTCACCTCTGGAGTACAAAATGCTCCCCTCATAAGCCAAGGTGGCATGTGCCTATGGTCCCAGCTACTTGGGAGGCTGAGGCAGAGGCTCACTTAAGCCCAGGAGTTTGAGGCCAGCCTGGGCAATGAAGTGAGATTCCCTCTCTAACAAAAATTTAGAAAGAACTCAGGTTACCTTCTAACTTCCTCCTTCCAGTTCACATAGGCAGGAAGTGAAAGGTAGTCACAAGTTGGCTGGAGAAAGCATTGGGGTCAAGAGATCCTATATGGTGGGATGTCACTCTCCCCAGTCCAGGCAGCTACATGTCATCGGTCTCTACGGTGAGGGTCTAAAAGGTCATATTCAGCACTAGGGCTCCTGGTGCAGGGACCGGAAGAGGTGGGACACTATCCTCTCAGTAGTAAGGTTAGTCCAGCCTCCTCCCAGCCCCGGAAACCCTTCCGCTGGCGCTGGCGTGGCTTTCTCTCCGGCTTGCTTGGAGCAGGCCCGCCCCTAGCTCATTGGGTGATTGTGGGTGGAGCACCTCTCTTAGAGCCAGGAGAATGACAGGAGGACAGGCTGCCCCGCCCCTCCATGTCCCAGGGGAAGGGAGGTGGGGACAAAGAAAGAAGAGGGAGGTACTGGAAAGTCAGAAGCAGGGAGAGGCACAATCCTTCCACGTTGCTCTGAGCCATCTCTACCTTCCAAGAATCACATCCAGACTATAGTTTAGCACCTTCTTGCTTCGTGAGGGTCCAAGGGTAGGAGTGGAAGGACTGGCTGTTAGGCCAGCTGGAAGGGGAAGACATAAATCAATCATTTAGGCATCTGAATCAGGGGGAAGTAAAGACCCCAGTGAGTCAAGGGAATTCAGTGAGGTTATCATTTAAGTGACTATGGTATGGGCATCAATGGGAACTACAGCAAATTCGTCAAAGCACTTTTAGTCTCTTCCTTCACTAGGGCTGGGGGGTAGGACCAGTGGGGCACAGCCTGGTCCCTGCACTGGTCTCTTTAACAAAAATTTAGAATGGGACCAGTGGGATACAGCCCCACTCCCAGCAAAGGAGAGGGATCAAGGGCAGCTCATCTGGGACTGGAGACCCAGCTGACCCTCACCAGGAGAAGCCAACAGCACCGTGCTGGCTACTTCCAACCAGACAGCTCTTGGGCAGTGATGCCAGACAGCTGGCACCAGAGGGAGCCCAAAATAACCCAGACAGCTGGGGCGACAGGGTGCCATGGGCCCAAGCACTGGGCTGAGAGTCAAGACACCTGGAACCCCATCCTGGCTGAGCCAGTAGTGGCCTCCTGACCCTAGGCAAGTAAGTCACTTTTCTCTGGGCCATTGGTGGGTGACTCCAAATCATGATCCTATCAGAGGTTTCTACCAGCAGCCCGGCTCTACCAGAGACTAGCAGGCAGCCTTCCTAAGGAAAACATTTTTCAGTCTGCCTGGAGGAGTCCCCACGTGCTTTAAAAGGTGGGCTGGCAGGGGAGGAGCTCTGGAGGCAGCCCAACCCCCACGAGGCAGCCACTCCCAGCAACAACCCAGATCACAATGGAGGCTGAATATTATGAAGCTGGCTGGGGAGGACGGCCCCCTTTCCTCCCACTGACTGGCCTTTCCAGCATGCATCATTACTATCATTTCACAGGGGAGATGCTTGCTCAAGGTCACCCGCACCATCCAGATTCCAATCTATGGCTGTCTTAGAGCCTCCCCTGATTAAGTACCAAAATGCCTACAACTAAGTTCATAGGATTCCCCAAGTCAGTTTAGCCGGCACACAGGGGTGGGGGAAGGGCAGGGCTGCTTCAATTTGGAAGCCAGGGGCCAAGAGCAGAGGCACCTGGACCCAATCGGTTGGGTCATCACAGACTAAAGCAGGGGTCAGAGATCAGGAGCACACCATCTCCAGCCGTGGAGCTTCCAGGACGGTTAGGAGGGCTGACAACCAAGGTCAGCTGGTATTAGAATACAGCTGCACCCACTGAACAACTGCTACCTGCCAGGCACCTCAACACCCCAGGTGCTGCCTAGCACAGAGGGTCTCAAAACATGTTGGCTGAGAACTTGTTAGGAGTGCAAGTTCTCACACTCCACCTGAACCAGAAATCCAAAGACCGGGGACAGTTGGTTTTAATGAATCTCCTGCGGGATTCTGGCACCTTCGGAAAGTTTGAGAAGCCGTGATCTAGCCCCACTTTTGTGGAGGAGAAAATGGGACTCAGAGACCCTGTAACTCATGCAAGGTAACAGCTGGTAAACAGCCATAGAGGTTTCACACTAGAAATCAGGTTACACATGCCTGCCCATTGGGGAGCAAGGAGGATACCCTGGAAAGGGCAGGAAGAGTCACGGAAACCTCCGGGAAAGCTGGCCCAGATCTCATGCCTGTTTCTTCTTCATCTCACTAGCAACCAGACATCAGAGGTGGCTCATATTGAAGGCAGGAAGAGGGGGCTGCCGCCAGGACATCTCAGAAGCAAGAGGCATCCAAGGCCCTCCCCCCACCACAAACACACAACTGGGGAATATTTGCAAGTGCAGCCTCTAGTTAGCTGCTAAATTCAGCAGAGTTGCACGCCCCAAATGCCTGACAACAGAAGCTGACAGGCGGGGCTGGACAGACCCAGCAGGCCGCCCATTTCACACACAGTCGCCGCATCTGTGTGGGGGAGGGGCCGCAGAACCAGCCCAGCGGGTTTGGGGATCCCAACCCGCCCTCCCCGGGCGTCAGGCCAAAGCCCCCAAATCGCCCTCACAGCCTGGGAAAGGGTTCTCACCTACCTCAGTGGGAGGACTGTCAGTCACACTAGGCCTGCTCCTGCTGTCCAGAAGAAAGGATTGTCCACTCTGCTGGGGTACCAAGACATGGCCCCTTCTCCGGTCAAGAACCTGGGGGGAAGAATTTCGAGGGCCTGTTACGGCAATCCCCAACGCGTGCCAGAGAATTAACTGGCCAAATGCAAACCTACAGGGTCTTCAAGGCGGAAAGGGAACCTCACAAATGCTACCCCCGCTTCCCAGCTGCCAAGGCGGCCCTCACCCTGGAATAGATGGGGGGTGGGGGTGGCTGAGTCACCTAGGTTCAGCCCCGGCGCCGAGCAGCGGGAGGCAACTCATCTGCATTTCCAAAGGCCCGCCCAGTCGGCATCCCCTCCCCCAGGAAGGCCAAGATCTGAGGCTTTACCCCAGGGCCCAGGCGCTGGGGGGAACCCGGGGAGGCCCACTCGGCTTTCCCAGGCCCCAACCCCCACCTCCTGGCAAGAGAGCTGGGTCGGAGGGGTGTGCCCAGGGCGGCCAAATGGGGAGTCCGCGGCCACTGCGAAGGCCTTGATGTCCCTTGTGGGGACAAAAGGGGGAGACCCGCCCCTCTGGTTCGGCTATCAAAGGGCGACTGCGAGGCAGGACCCCGACGCCAAGGCCCGGGTGGGCGGCGGGAGGTGGCCAGGGGTCAGGGCTGGGCCACGGGGAGGCCTCCGCGCCGGCTCCGTGGCCCTTTGCTACTGGCTCCCGCGCGCGAGGGAGGAAGGGCCGCGGCAGCCGGCC
>NW_026000138.1:2500932-2506202 GCF_001458135.2 Marmota marmota marmota | reverse complement strand
CCCTCGCTGCCTCCTGGAGACGGTGGCCGAGCGGGCGGGCGCGTAATTCTCCCGGAAGGGTTATTCTCTCGCTCCATTCTCGTTTTGGGGGGAGCCAGCGAGACAGCTCCTTTCGGGGCGCGCTGGTAAGGTGGGAGGGGGTGGGGGCCGGCCGATCTGATTCTTTCGCGTGTGTGTAGAAGCGGCCGCCGCCGCGGCGGAGACGACAACAACTTGCTGGTTTTCAGGTTGGGTTAACGGCATGGAGAACAGTCACCCCCCCCACCACCACCACCAGCAGCCCCCGCCGCAGCCCGGCCCTTCGGGCGAGAGGAGGAACCACCATTGGAGAAGTTACAAGTTGATGATTGACCCGGCTCTGAAAAAGGGGCATCATAAACTGTACCGCTACGATGGGCAGCATTTCAGCCTGGCGGTGAGTAGCCGGCGCGCCTCCCGCCGCCCCCACCGCCCCCCGGGGCCGAGCGGCCGGCACCCCGCTGCCCACCACCCGGCCAACTGTCAGCCGGGGCCCCACTCCTGGAGTTGGACCATGGCCTGGGGAAGGGGGTCTGCCTCTGCCCCTGGGGAGGGGACCAGCCCACCCATTCCTCCCCCCATCCCCTCCGCAGATGTCCAGCAACCGCCCGGTGGAAATTGTCGAAGATCCCCGGGTCGTCGGGATCTGGACCAAAAACAAGGAGCTGGAGCTGTCGGTGCCCAAATTCAAGGTAGGACCCCTCCCCCTCCCTCCCCGAGTTCGAAAATAACGCCAGCCCTGACCAAGCCCAGCCGGATTCTGAGTTCCCGCCGTCCAGGGCTGGGAAGTTTTGGCGGGGAGGGGGAGTGGGGTGTCCCCCTCCCGGCCACTGTAAACAAAATAACACTGGGTGAAACTGTAATCACGGCGCTGATACAGTGTCCTGCACGCCCAGCTGGGGGCTCTGGGTCCCCACCTGGCTCCTGCCTACCCAGAGGCCTGGCCCCGGGACCCGCCCCCCTTCCCAGCCCAATGACTTTGGGGGGACAACTTCCTAGTCCAAGGGGTCGCCCCTGACCGGTGAGCAAGGAGGGGAGGCCAGAATGGGGGGGTGGGGAAAGAGAAACTGTTTCTTTTTCCCCTTTCCTTCCGAACCCAGAGGACTTCCACGTTCCAAACGATTTAATCCTCTGCTTCCCGGGCCCGCCCGCGTGCATTTTAAAAAAAAAAAAAATTTTTTTTTAATTTAACCCTTCGTTGTTTTTAAGCACTGGGGGAGTGGGAAATATTGTGTTTTTCCTTCGGTTTCAATGTTTTCCAAACTCCCTTCCCCCTCGGCCCCTGCCAGATCGATGAGTTCTACGTGGGCCCGGTGCCTCCTAAGCAGGTGACATTTGCCAAGCTGAATGATAACATCCGCGAAAACTTCCTGAGGGACATGTGCAAGAAGTATGGGGAGGTGGAGGAGGTGGAGATTTTGTACAACCCCAAGACCAAGAAGCACTTGGGCATTGCCAAGGTGGTCTTTGCCACAGTCAGGGGAGCCAAGGAGGCTGTTCAGCATTTGCACAGCACCTCGGTCATGGGCAACATCATCCACGTGGAGCTGGACACCAAAGGTTAGTGGGAGCCAGCTGGGGCCTGGGGGCAGAGATGAAGGCTTCCTGTAGGCTTGACCCCTTTCACCAGCTTCCTCTACACTGTTGGGGAAGCCTCTCATTCTTCCTTGGGATCCCTTCCCACAACTTTATATATATATGTATATATATATATATATTTGACCCCTCCTGAGAGTAGAGTCACATGGAGCTAAATGTGTTGTCTGTTGCTAAGAGACAGGCTATAATTTACCAAATGTGCTGGTTCTTGGCCACTGCACCCCTAGAGACTACCAAGAGGCTTCCCCACTGCTGACACCCCCCTTGTGGGCCCGTTTCAGAGTCCCGGTGGCCTGGGTTTAGCAGTCCCCAGTGTTGCTGCCTGTGTTAGGAGGAGGCATTTGTTTATTTGGTGTGTGTGTGTGGGAGAACTGAGGAAGAGCTGCTAAGGTACCTTTAAATACAGAAAAGAGAAGGTCCCTCAACTGAAAAGTGAATCCTTTAAGGATGGATACCCCCTCCCCCTTTACCCCTTACCCTGAACCAATCTGAGCTAGAAGTGTTGTTTCATTGATAATGTTCCCGATAGGGCGAAGGGGGCGGGCTGCTCTGGGTGCTCAAGGGTTGACACTTTGTCTTCCCTCCTCTCTCTTAAAGAGACCGCAGCAACTTCGGAACAGAGTCCCGCTTGATTCACAGCCAGGCTGGGGAGCCACACCTCCCATCCCTGGGTTGCCTAGACTCCCCTGGATGCTGGCTGGAGGGTCTTACACGGCTCAGAGGGTGTCTCCCAAAATTTGCCTGTGACCTCTCTAAGAAGTTCCCACCTATATGAAAGGAGGTGCCAGCTGCTCTGGGACCAGATAGCCCTGTTAGATCCCCAGCTCTCTGGGGCCACCTGGGAACCCTGCCTGGGAGGACTTAGGTGCAACAGCTCCGGGGGTTTTGTGAGCACAAGGTTTGGCAGGCATCTGAGTACACCAAACCAAAATAGGGAAATCTAAACCATTTTTGTTGTTGTTGTTTTGATTTTAATAATTAATACATATTAATTGAGTCTAAGATCATGCTGGGTATTTTGACTACCCCATCCACAATTGCTGACCCTATTTCTAGATGTACCTCTCCTCAGGGTACAAGCCTGAGGTTTTCATCCAATCCACAGCCCCTCCCCTCGTTTCCCTGGCTCCTCAGTCTCTGGGTGGGCAGGGGCCTATGGACTTTACCCCCTTGGGTGGCTGCAGTCTGATTTCCCCTTGAGAATCAAGTCAGCAGTCTGTTCCCATCACTTAAGGAGTCAGGTCTCACCATAATTCTATTTCTGAAAAAAATAAAAGTAAAAATAAAGAGGGGGAAAGAAACGGCCTGCAGAGACTGCCACCTAAGTTTGTATTTCAAGAGAGATCAGCAAAGAGTAAAGTGTAGCTCAAGGAATGTGTCTCCTTTGCATATGCAGCCAGCTGCCTCTGAGGTTCTATAAATATCAGTAATCTGGGGCCCTGGTCTGTGAAGACCTCTTTGCTGAGGGGTGGAAAGTTCCTCATGGGGTCCAGTGGGGCTCGGTTGGACAGTACCCTGCAGAGTCCCCAAGCAAACTCTGGTCCTGGGTCCTCAGCTAGTGGAAGTCAGTGCAAAGTTCACAGTAATATGCTACTAGAATGTGTTTTGCAAACTTGCTTGTCACCTGGCCCCAGATAGTTAACAAAGTATCACCTCTGTGTCACCGGACTTCCCCCATCCTTGCTATAAGCTCCGGCTGTTAAGTGGGAAGGTGAAAAAAGCAGGGGTGGGGGAGGAGGGTACTCTTTCTTTGGCACCATGGCCCAGGTAATGGGAAGGGACTTTGGCTGGGCTTGACAACTCTGAATTTGGAGGAGTCCTAGCCAGGGCATTAAATTCTGAGACTCAAGATAAGAAATATCAGTTTTGAAGCTTCATTGAACAGATGAGGATCTTGAGTGAGGTGCAAGGGGAGGGAGGATAGGAACTTGGTCAGGGGTCACGCAGCTTCCCCAGGCCTGGGATCCCAGACATACAGGACCCACAAGGATCCCAAATAGTTTAGAGACCTGTGGGGAGTGACCTATCCTGGAGCCTGGCTGAATGCCCCTGCCCTTTTCATCACAGGAGAAACCCGCATGCGCTTCTACGAACTGCTGGTTACCGGCCGATACACCCCCCAGACCCTCCCAGTGGGTGAGCTGGATGCTGTCTCTCCAATTGTGAATGAGACCCTACAGGTGGGTTTATCACAACCACTTCTCCCATCACCAGCTCCGTCATGTCCCCCCACCTCTGGAAGCTTTCAACTTCCTGATCAGACCCCCGCCTCAGCCCCCAGCTCACTATCACCAGTCTTGGAGACCAAGGCCTAGGAGGTAAATGAGCCTGCCACACCCACCACAGGTTCAGAGTGGGGTCTACAAGCCCCATTTTTCCAAGCTCATTCAGTGCAGCTCCCCTGGGTTTGGCCTTGTTCCTGTGGCTTTGAGCCCACTAGGCCCCTCCCTCCAGCCCTCCCCCAGCACAGGTGGGGTCCACAGGCTTGGGGATGCTTTTCCACACCAATGCTCAAACACTGCTGTGCCCAAGGCCCTGGTGGGTGCTGCCTGCATCCCCCTCTATCTTTGTCCCCAGAAAACAGAGTTCAGGCCCTGTTTCCCTGACCCCCACCTCCTAGGACACTCACTGGGCCATCCCAGCTCCTCCCTTGGATCAGCCAGTGCGGTCAGGAGGGCAGAGCTCAGTCAGCCAGAGTGTCCTTCAGTTGCTTTCCCCAAGTCACACTGTTTCAACCCACAGTGTGGGACAGAACCAAGCCCACAGCCACTCAATCCCCAAACCCTAGTTCTCAGTCATACTTCTGCCTAGAAGGTCCTCAGTGCCTGACAGCCGCCGACCAGAAGAACATCCCAGCCTATACCAAGATGGCAGGGTCTTCCTTTACTCTGCCTTTGGGAGTAGGAACAGTCCCCAAGATTTGCTAAGAATGAACAGAGTAACATTAAGACCCTCTTTCCTTGTGCCACAGAGCAACTTGGCTGTGGGTCCCAGCAGTCGGAATAAGAAAGGAAGCCTACCCGCCCAAGCCCACGCCAGATCTCACCTTTCTCCCTCTCTCTTCCCAGCTGTCAGATGCCCTAAAGCGCCTCAAGGATGGCAGCCTGTCTGCGGGCTGTGGCTCTGGCTCCTCCTCCGTCACCCCCAATAGTGGCGGGACCCCCTTCTCCCAGGACACGGCTTACTCCAGCTGCCGCCTGGACACGCCTAACTCCTATGGGCAAGGCACCCCACTCACACCACGCCTGGGCACCCCCTTCTCGCAGGACTCCAGCTACTCCAGCCGCCAG
Source organism: Marmota marmota marmota (assembly GCF_001458135.2). Lineage (NCBI taxonomy): Eukaryota > Metazoa > Chordata > Mammalia > Rodentia > Sciuridae > Marmota > Marmota marmota. The sequence goes on along the minus strand of NW_026000138.1, from coordinate 2,501,295 downwards.
CCCACACCCTCCTACCTCTTCGGCCCAGACCCCACAGCGACCTTCAAGGCTCGGCGCCACGAGAGCAAGTTCACCGATGCTTACAATCGCCGCCACGAGCATCATTATGTTCACAACTCTGCTGCAGTGGCTGCAGTGGCCGGGGCCGCAGCTCCCTTTCGGGGCTCCTCGGACCTCCCATTTGGGGCAGTTGGCAGCAGTGGGGGCAGCAGTGGCCCTCCCTTCAAGGCCCAACCGCAGGATTCAGCCACATTTGCCCACACTCCACCGCCTGCCCAAGCAGCCCCCACTCCTGGATTCAAGTCGGCCTTCTCTCCATACCAGACCCCAGCACCCCCTTTCCCCCCGCCCCCCGAGGAGCCC
>NW_026000138.1:2488181-2499185 GCF_001458135.2 Marmota marmota marmota | reverse complement strand
GGGCTCCTCGGGGGGCGGGGGGAAAGGGGGTGCTGGGGTCTGGTATGGAGAGAAGGCCGACTTGAATCCAGGAGTGGGGGCTGCTTGGGCAGGCGGTGGAGTGTGGGCAAATGTGGCTGAATCCTGCGGTTGGGCCTTGAAGGGAGGGCCACTGCTGCCCCCACTGCTGCCAACTGCCCCAAATGGGAGGTCCGAGGAGCCCACCACCACAGCCACCTTTGGGGCCCGTGACAGTGGGGAGTTCCGGAGGGCACCTGCACCTCCACCCCTGCCACCTGCTGAGCCTCTGGCCAAGGAGAAGCCAGGCACACCGCCTGGCCCGCCGCCCCCCGACACCAACAGCATGGAGCTAGGCGGCCGGCCGACCTTTGGTTGGAGTCCTGAGCCCTGTGACAGCCCTGGCACACCCACGCTGGAGTCATCCCCTGCGGGGCCTGAGAAGCCCCATGACAGCCTGGACTCGCGCATCGAGATGCTGCTGAAGGAGCAGCGCACTAAGCTGCCCTTCCTGCGGGAGCAGGACTCGGATGCCGAGCTGCAGATGGAGGGCAGCCCCATCTCCTCCTCCTCCTCCCAGCTCTCCCCACTGGCCCCCTTCGGCACCAACTCCCAGCCGGGCTTCCGCGGCCCCTCACCCCCGTCCTCACGCCCCTCCAGCACGGGCCTAGAGGACATCAGCCCCACGCCTCTGCCTGACTCCGATGAGGATGATGAGCTGGACGTGGGCCTGGGGCCTCGACCCCCACCTGAGCCAGGCCCCCCAGACCCTACTGGTTTTCTGGGCCAGTCAGCTGAGGTGGCCTTGGACCTGGCTGGAGACGGGACCCCGACCTCAGAGAAGATGGATGAGGTACCACCATGTCTGTCCATCTATCTGGGATTGATTTGTCTATCTCTGTCCCACTTTTTCTCCCCTTAAAACATTTAGGATAACTAGTTAAGACCTGGAAGCAAAAGGGTTAGGAGGCCAATGCCTTCCCCAATAGAGAAGCCAATATAACAGATTGAATTTAGAAAATAAAAAAAGGATGGGAAAAGCTCCAGAGACTGATCAAGCAGCTGGTTTGGCTCTGAGCTCCCTAGCAGCCAGGGAGAAAAGGAGAACATGGTTGAGTTCTGTTGCTCTCTTTATAAGGGGAGTTAAGAGTTTTCCATGAGATAAATTTTCCCCTGAGCTGCCTCCCGCCCCCTCTCTCCCATACTGGGAATTAAACCCAGGGGCACTGAGTTACATCTCCAGACCTTTTTATTTTTTATTTTGAGAGAGGGCCTTACTAAGTTGCTGAGGCTGGCTTTGAACTCTCAATCCTATAGGCGTGTGCCACTGTGCCCTGCTGACCTGAGCTGCTTTGATGGAGTTTGCAGAGACCTCTAGAGGGTGTGAGCTGTGATGATGGTTGTGCTGATGGCTGTGATGATGGAATTGAACCCAGGGCCTTGTGCATGTGAGGCAAGCGCTCTACCAACTGAGCTATATCCCCAGTCCCTAGGCCCCCCTCTTTGTTTTGCGGCTTAGGAATGCTCAGGGCTGGTCCTGATGCTCAGGCATCGAGGAGAGGGACTAGCCAGGGTACTGTGCTGAGCCAGGCCAGTGGAAGCTCTGGAGTACTGTCTTTTACAGCCTGTACCCTCTTAAGAGATGGGGAAGCCTGCGAGGCAGGTGAGTTTCCCTGTCTCCTGGCCTCTTCAAGGGAAGGAGTTAAAGACTGGTTTAGGGGACAGTAGCCAGAAGTGTGCATAGTTGACTGTCCCTGCTGTCTCCTCACTTCACCCTGGTCTCATTTGCCCAAACTTCCAGCCCCAGAAAGTTCCACCCAGGGGTTGGGGTGAGGGTGCTGCCAGGTTAGGAGAGGGTTTGGTCACCCTCCTGGACTTGGCTCCGCCCTCTCCTCTCCTGGTGGAGGCCCATGCCTTGGCCCTCCTAGACACCTGTCTTGGAGTTTGTGGGCCAGGCAGGCATGAGCAGCCAGGGGCACAGTCGGAGCTCTGTGCCCCTGTGGGCAGCAGGGAGGAGAGTCCCCCCTTCCTGGGCCCTTTGATGAGGCCAGTTTGGCTGCCTCAGGGAGGAACAGAGAGGAACTTGGCCTCCCCGGGAAGGGGCTGCAGGTGGCTGGGGCTCCAGGCAGTTCTGGGGAAGTGGTTTCTGGCAGTAAGTGGTCCAGGCAGGGGGAGTTGACAGGTGTGCAGAGGTGGAGAGCTGCTGGCCCTAACCCCTCCTTCTGGGCTGCCTGGAGCTGGGGCATTCGCCATGCTGACGAGCCGGTCCAGGGCTGAGAAGCCCAGAGTCACCAGTGGACAGGGTCTCCTCCACTGGGCTGCCTAAGGCAAGGAGAAAGTGAGGACCTGAGACCTGGAGTCTGGGGGGACTCTGGCGCCTGGGCACGGTTGAGCTCCAGGCTAGCCCTCGGGAGCCCCCTGCTGGCAGTGGGTAGAGCAGGATGGGGATCCTGGGGCTGGTGTGCTGTGTAGGAGAGCTAGGAGTGCTGTGCTCAGTCGCAGCCTAGGCTGGGGTTGAGGCTAGGGAGCAACCCAGAGGGGCCAGTGGGAGGGGAGGGTTCCTGCTTCCCAGAGGCTGCTGAAAAGCATGGGCTTCAGTTCTTAAACCTCGGCTCTGTCACTTATGGGTTATGTGACCTTGGAGAGGCACTTTCCCTCTCTGCATCTCAGTTTCATCATCTGTTAAATGGGCTGGTGAGAGCACCTGCCTCTGTCTCAGATTGAGAGAACCCTGCTGCTAGGAAGCGGCCCCAGCCCAGCTCAGCCAAGGGGCTGGGCAAGGGCTGGAGTTCTGCTGGGGCTCCTGTGATTGGCTGGCTGCAGTGGCCTGGGTTAACCCTCTGTGTGCTGCTCTGGCCTGGCTCACCTGCTCACTGCTGCCCAGGACTGATGTCCTGGGGAGCTGTCTCCCGATATCTAGCCCAACCTGCCCGTCCTTTCCTCAAGTGCAAGGCTACTTTGAAGAGGGGGAGTGTGTGTGTGTGTGTGTGTGTGTGTGTGTGTGTCTGTGTGCGCGCATGTACGCGCGTACGTTTGTAGGGTGCCTAGTAAAATCCAGGGCTTCCTGCTTCTTATATAGGTTTGGTATTTCCCTCCCTCCCATTTTCTTTGGAGGCCTGAACAGGCCTGACCTCTGGCTTTGCATCCTACACAGACCGCATCCCCTCAGCCTTCCGATGCACGCCTTCTTTCAGCCTATAGAAGCCCAAGCTGGGGGCTGGGGACATGGCTCAGCAGTCACTAGATCTGCAAGGCACTGGGTTCCATCCACAGCCTAACCAAAAAAAAAAAGCAAGTTCTGTTTCCTTTTCAGCCTGTTCATCCAAGCCAGGGCCTGAGTCACACAAGAGCCAGGGGTGGCCCCCTCCCTCTCATCTCCACCCCTTCTCTAGCTTCTCACTCCACCTACACCAGGAGGAACCCAGTCTGGGGCCTCCCACTGGATCAAGCCTGTGCACTGGATCCTATAGTAAAGGGCCCTCCCTGGTCATCTGTGACCCCGATCATCCTTGCCCCCTCCCCCAATCCAGCCATTTCTGCATTCCAGCCATAGTCCCTGTGGGATGGGTGTCTGGAGGGTGGTCCTGGCCCTATTTCTGACAGACCGTGCCCCTGCTGGGTCTGTTTCCTCACTTGTCTGGAGGGATCCTAGTGGGCCCCCAGGTCACAAGGTTCTTGGGCTCTTCTTCATATAAGAAGTGAGATGTGGGGGGCCGGGGCTGTAACTCAGTGGTAGAGCACTTGCCTAGCACAAGTGAGGCCCTGGGTTCAATCCCCAGTACTGCAGGAGAAAAAAAGAATAGATGGGGAAGGGTGGAAGGTGCTCTCCACCCTGCAATGGGTGCATCCACAAAACTGGGTGCAGAGCACGATTCCTATTTACGAGTCCTTAATGCTGCTAAACCCACTCACTCACACACCCAAGCCTGGCTCACATGTCACCTTCTGCTCCAGACTCCTGGCCAGAGTGAGGACAGCAGTCTGACTGAGCCACTTCCTGGTTTGAATCCTGGCTTGTCTCTTACTGGCTGTGAAGTCTTGGGCAAGTTGCTTAAGCTCTCTGTGCCCCAATTTCCTCATTAGTAAAAATGGAGATAACATTTACTTTGTAGGTTTGTTCTAAGGATTAACTGAGTTAATATATGTAAAGTTACCTGGCACATAGGAAGCACTACAGAAATGTTAACTCTTAATATCACCTTCTCTGAATACACATTGAAACAATCCCTCAAATTGAAACAGAAGCTATTTCCCTCTGTCTGCCCCCACCCTACCCCTTTCCTTTTCTCCATGATGTACTTCCTGCCTTCATTCTGGCTGTCTTCTGAATTCTAGAAATTCAGTGCCACAAGAGCAAGATTTATGTGTTGCATGGTCACCTTTGTGTGTGTCCCTGCGTAGCAGAGGTGCCTGGCAGGCAGGTGCTGGGCATGTGTTAAATGAGTGACTGCTCAGATCCCCATGGTAACCCCAAGAGGCAGGTGCTCTCCTGTCCTTTATGCACATGGAGAAACTAGGCTTGGAGAGGCTGAGTGACTTGGGAGAGGTCACACTGCTGGGAGCCCATGTTGCTGATCCATCTTGCCTTTGGATACTCAGGAGGCCTTTGGAGCTGCTTGGCCACCCTCCCCTGCTCACTGCCCTCTCTGCTCTCTCCGCAGGGCCAGCAGTCCTCAGGCGAGGACATGGAGATCTCGGACGACGAGATGCCCTCAGCCCCCATCACCAGTGCTGATTGCCCCAAGCCCATGGTGGTGACCACAGGGGGAGCAGCTGTGGCAGGCCCCAATGTGCTGGCCCCTACCCTGCCGCTGCCCCCGCCACCCGGCTTCCCACCACTGCCCCCACCCCCACCCCCGCCCCAGCCCGGCTTCCCCATGCCCCCACCTCTGCCTCCACCCCCACCACCGCCACCACCAGCCCATCCTGCAGTGACCGTGCCCCCACCACCCCTGCCAGCGCCACCGCCTGGCGTCCCCCCGCCACCTATCCTGCCGCCCCTGCCGCCCTTTCCACCAGGGCTGTTTCCTGTGATGCAGGTGGATATGAGCCACGTGCTGGGCGGCCAGTGGGGTGGCATGCCCATGTCCTTCCAGATGCAAACGCAGATGCTGAGCCGTCTGATGACAGGCCAGGGCGCTTGTCCCTACCCACCTTTCATGGCCGCTGCAGCCGCTGCCGCTTCAGCTGGGCTACAGTTTGTCAACCTGCCGCCCTACCGGGGCCCCTTCTCCCTAAGCAGCAGTGGCCCAGGCCGTGGGCAGCCCTGGCCACCCCTGCCCAAGTTTGACCCGTCAGTGCCGCCACCAGGCTATGTGCCACGTCAGGAGGACCCGCACAAGGCCACAGTGGATGGCGTCCTACTGGTGGTGCTCAAGGAGCTGAAGGCCATCATGAAGCGTGACCTGAATCGCAAGATGGTGGAGGTGGTGGCTTTCCGGGCCTTTGACGAGTGGTGGGACAAGAAGGAGCGGATGGCCAAGGTGGGTAGGTGGGTGCAGAGCACCCCAGGTAGCCAGTGGGGGTGGGGCAGGAGCCTGGCCAGGTGCCCCCTTCTGCAAGGTGTGTGACAGATACACTGCCATCTGCATCCCTGTGTGGGGCGATGGACTGGTTGGCACTTGGAGAGGGCCACTGACTACTGTCAACAGTGCCCACTAGTCCACTCGCTCGATTAGATTGGTTGAAATGAAAGTGTGAATTGGGTTCCTCGTTCCCCTCACCAGACTTCAAGTGCTCAGCACTCTCACGTGCCCAATGGCCACCTCCTGGGACAGCACAGAGGCACCATGTGCCCAGCAGCACAGGTGGGCTACACCAAAGCACACTGGGCTTGGCTCCCGCCTTATCCTGGGTGGCCTTTGGTAGAGACCTGTCTTGGTGGGAGAGCTTTTCCTCTCTACGCAGTGGATGTCCTTGGTGATCTCATAGACCAGCAGTAACCGTTGCCGCTCCTCTTTTCCTCTCTTTTTAGAGATGGGGTCTGGCTATGCTGCCCAGGCTGGCCCCAAACTCCTGGGCTCAGGCGATGCCCCTACCCCAGCCTCCCAAGAAGCTAGGGCCATAGCTGCATGCTGTCATGCGCAGCATCTCTCACTATCTTAAAATCCTCTCAGTCACTACCCTCAGGCCCAGTCCCCTCTACCCCCGTCCCCAGAGGTGACCAGGGTTATCACTTTTGCTATCCCCCTCCCGCCAAGCACGCTTTGGGAAATGCTGCTGTGACTAAGAGCCTGCTCTCTGCAGTCCAGGTAAGCACACTTGTCAGAGCCCGTTCCTCATCTGTAAGATGGAACAGTAAAATGAGAATGAGCCACCTGACATCTCTGATGTCTGGTGCTTTGTGGTTCACCCTGATTACATTGGCCCTACCAGATGAGTCATAGTAACAGCTTCTAATAGCTACCAAGAACAATTTGAATGAAAGGAGCCACCATGCCTCGGTGACCTGCCCGATGTGAAGCTTTTAATATGGCTCATTTTAAAACGTCCCTCAAAGGCACAGCGTTTTGGAACTGCAGGGGCCAAGTAAAGTCCGTGGGTATTGTTTTTAATGCATTGGAAAAGAACAGAAAAATAAGGACAGTGTAAATCTTACTTATGAGACTTGCGTCCCCATGGTGTAGGTTACACACCTCCAGTGAGGATGTGTTGCTTTTGGAGTCTCGTCTCTAAATTTGGAGGCCTCTGTCCTGAGTAGCCCACCCTGCAGGTGAGGATGCGCAGGTCAGTGAGGCAGAGTGGGGCTCTGGTGCCTCCTGAGGAAGGTGAACTGCATGCCAGGAGTGCAGACAGGAGGCTCCCTGTCACCTGAGGCTGCTGTCACTGCCACTCAGGGAGTGGGCCTCTGGGGTCAGCAGCAATGTTCCAACCATGGCAATTCCCTGCTTCTCTCCCATCCCAGGCTTCGCTGACCCCTGTGAAGTCAGGCGAGCACAAGGACGAGGACCGGCCAAAGCCCAAGGACCGAATTGCCTCATGTCTGCTGGAGTCATGGGGCAAAGGCGAAGGCCTGGGCTATGAGGGCCTGGGCCTGGGCATTGGGCTGCGAGGGGCCATTCGCCTGCCTTCCTTCAAGGTCAAGAGGAAGGAGCCACCAGACACAGCATCATCTGGTGACCAGAAGCGCCTTCGGCCCTCAACCTCTGTGGATGAAGAAGACGAAGGTTTGCGCCTGGTCACCTCTAACTTCTTACTGGGGGCTGGGGTTCCCTTTGCCCCCATTTCCCCTTCCTGGTTGAGACTGTCCTCTCTTCCTACAGAGTCTGAGCGGGAGCGGGACCGAGACATGGCAGATGCCCCCTGCGAGCTGGCCAAGCGGGACCCCAAGGGTGTGGGCGTGCGGCGGCGGCCAGCTCGGCCACTGGAGCTGGACAGTGGCGGGGAGGAGGATGAGAAGGAGTCTTTGTCAGTGTCCTCGTCCTCGTCTGGGTCCTCATCCTCTGGGTCCTCCACCACCTCACCCTCATCCTCAGCCTCTGACAAGGAGGAGGAGCGGGAAAGCACTGAGGAGGAAGCCGAGGAGGAAGAAGCCGAGGAGGAAGCGGACGAGGAGGAGGAGGAAGAAGAGGAGGAGGAGGAGGAGGAGGGCGGCCCCCAGAGCCAGGTGTCCTGCTCTTCCAGCTCAAGCACATCTGAGAAGGTCTGCCTTGGGAGGCCTGCCTCGGGGTTCTAGGCCCGTCAGGTAGCCCCAGGCCACCTGCTTACCTGTCCTCATCCTTCCCTGTCCCCCAGGATGACGATGAGGACAGCGATGACACCGAGAATGAGGGTGAAGATGCAGCCCTGTCAGGAGCGAGTGAGGACGAAGGAGACTCAGAAGGCGGTGAGCAGGCCGAGCAGCATGGCCAGCCCTGGGCCCTCTTTGCAGAGGTGTTGAGGACCTGGCAGGGTGCAAGGAGCCCCCCAAAGAGTGCTTTGGGGCAGGAAAGCACGCTTTTGAAATCCGTACTCATCAGAGTGCACAACAGTGTTTTCTGATTCCACTCGTTGCAATAGCCAGAAGGCCGAGGCCGCAGAGCTGCAGGGAGAGCCTGGTGTCCAGGGCCAGGACTGCGTGCTGGTGGGTGGGCCAGGGAGGTGGCGAGAGTGTCGCACAGCTAGGCAGAGGAGGCATGGAACTGGGATTGCTCTCTTGAGTTATTATTTTTTAGTATCAGGGATGGAATGCAGAGGTTCACATATCCTAGGCAAGCAAGCTACCCCCCGCCCCAGCCTTTTTACTTTTATACTGGGACTGGGTCTTGCCAAGTTGCCCATGCTGGCCTTGAATTTGCAGGCCTTTCCTCAGCCTCCCAGGTGGCTGGGATTATAGGCGTGCACCTCCGTGCTCAGTGGGATTATTCGCTTTAAAATGAACAATTGGTTTTGTGTTATGTTTTTAAAAATGAAGTGTAGTTATCAACCCTGCTCCACACATGCCTGCCTGAGGCTGTGCTCAGCCAGATGCCCCCAGTTCGTGGCCTCTGGGGAGGCATCTGGCCCGGGGCAGGAGCACCACAGATCACCAGACTCTCCCTTTGTCGCACATCCAGAGGAGACGGTGAGCATTGCCACCTCCAAGGCAGAGGCAGAGTCATCCAGTGAGAGTTCTGAGTCTTCTGAGTTTGAATCAAGCTCCGAGTCCTCATCCTCGTCCTCGGAGGACGAAGAGGAGATGGTGGCAGGGCCAGAGGAAGAAGAGGAGGAGGAAGAGGTGGAGGAGGAGGAGGAGGAGGCAGTGGCAGTGGCAGATGAGAGCATGCCACCTGCAGGTGCTGAGGACTTTGAGCAGGACAAGGAGGAGGTGTCTCTGGCCCCAGGGGCATCTGCAGTGGAGCCGCTGGGCACAGAAGAAGAGGTGGACATTGAAGCTGAGGATGAAGCCCCCAAGGAGCAGACTCCTCTCCTGGAGGAGCCCCCCTTGCCTGTGGATGTTGAGGAGCTGGTCGGGTGCAAGGAGCCCCTGGAAGAGGCTAGCCTGAACCAGGAAGAGGCCATGTTGCTGTCTCCAGAGCCTCCTGCCAGGGAGATGGAAGCTCAGCCCCCAATGTCCCCTGAACATGTTCCAGGTACCACATGCAGCCTCCTGGGAGGGCAGTGGAGGAGGCAAGATGTCCTTGCTGTCAGAATCAGCCCAGGCTCCCTTCACAAGTCTCAGTTTCCTCTGAAATGGCGTCAGCAGATGTATCTCCTTCATGGGGTCGCATGGGCTCATAATGAGATGAGGTGCCTGAATCAGGCACAGAACCATGAGGGACGAGCCCACCAGGGGCCAGGGCTGTTCTCTTCCATAGTACCAGGATTTCCCCTGTGATTTAGTGCTTAGACCATTGGTCCTGTGAGTTGCTCCCAAAGGTAAGGTCATTTTAGTTCTAGGCAAGTGGGATGGCCTTGGGGTACGAGTCCAGGGAAAGGGGCTATGAGCTCTGCATCCTCCACTCCCTTGAGGGAGTTGCACAAAGCACATGAAAAGCTCTGATCACACCATCTGTAGAACTTCCTGCAATGGTGGAGATGCTGTCTTTGCGCTGACCAGTACCGTGGCCATCAGATGCAGTGTTGCTTACTGAGCTTCTGCAATGTGGCCAGAGCCACTGTGGAACCAGATGTGTGACGCTATTTAGTTTCAACATAGCCACTCGAGTTAATACCTGCCTTTACTCAGTCTTCAGGAAAGAAAACTGATGTATTTAGTTTAATGTATTTTGTTTTATTTACTTGCCCACAAACCACAGATCCTTGAATAGAGATTCGACATTAAGGTTCTATGGTCCCCAGTACTCTTTTAGGCATATAAAATACAAGAGTGGATCAGACAGACAAAAATACCTGTCCTCGTGGAGTTTATATTCTAGGGCAGGGTAAGAGGTGACAACAGACACATTAACCAGTGTGCTCTGTGACCGTAGGGAGGCATACCAGGGTTCCTTGCAGGCTCTGACAAGTCTTGCCGAGGAGACTTGTTAGATTTTGTTCCATCACAGAGCAAGTTTTCTTGGCCACAGGAACACAGTTTTTTTTGTTTGTGTTTTTGTGTGTTGCTGGGGTTGGAACCCAGGGCCTGTGCATGCTGGGCCAATGCTGCAGCCCAGTCCAGATTCATGGTCCTGAAGACACTGAAAGGCCAGCAACCATGTCTCCTATGTCTTCAACAAACCCCACCACCATTTAAATGAAGCACCCACTGTGTGCCTGGCTGGGGGCCAAGCGGTGTTTGGTTTAACTGCTCAGGAACCCTGGGCACTTAAGTATCCAGTGCGTAGTAGGGTGCGGGAACAATGTCCTGGGAGTTGTCTGGATCAAATAATGATGCTCTGGCTTTTGCTCTCCTCTGCAGAAGATCATCTGGAAGTGGAGCCCGAGCCCCCTCCAATGCTGTCCTTGCCTCTGCAGCCACCATTGCCGCCACCCCGGCCACCCCGGCCACCCAGCCCACCCCCAGAGCCTGAGACCCCAGAGCCCCTACACCCAACTGTCCCTCTGGAGCCTCCCCCTGAGGACCAGCCCCCACGTACTCCTGGCCTCTGTGGCAGCCTGGGCAAGTCTCAGAGTACGGAGACGGTGCCAGCCACACCAGGCGGGGAGCCCCCGCTATCAGGGGGCAGCAGCGGCCTGTCCCTGAGCTCCCCACAGGTGCCTGGCAGTCCCTTCTCCTACCCATCCCAGTCCCCCAGCTTGAGCAGCGGGGGCCTCCCACGGACACCTGGCCGGGACTTCAGCTTCACACCCACCTTCCCAGAGCCCAGCGGGCCCCTGCTCCTACCTGTCTGCCCGCTCCCGGCTGGCCGGCGAGATGAGCGCTCTGGCCCTCTGGCCTCCCCGGTGCTCTTGGAGACGGGCCTCCCTCTCCCCTTGCCCCTGCCCCTGCCCCTGCCCCTGGCATTGCCTGTCCCCGTGCTGAGGGCCCAGGCTCGGGCCCCTGCCCAGCTGCCACCTCTGCTGCCTGCCACCCTGGCCCCCTGCCCACCCCCCATCAGAGGAAGCCGGCCGGCCCGGCGATCCCCACCATCCTATGCTGTCCTTCGG
>NW_026000138.1:2447161-2487315 GCF_001458135.2 Marmota marmota marmota | reverse complement strand
GGCTCCCCCTCCTCCCCTTCCTCCCCAGCCTCCTCCACCCCCACCTCCACCACCTGTTGAGCCTGCCAAGCTGCCCTTTAAGGAGCTAGACAACCAGTGGCCCTGTGAGGCCATCCCCCTAGGCCCTCGTGGGCGAGATGAAGTCACTGAGGAGTTCATGGAGCTGGCCAAGGTACGGGGGCCGTGGCGCCGGCCACCTAAGAAGCGCCATGAGGACCTGGTGGCCCCCTCCGCCTCGCCCGAGCTCTCTCCACCCCAGCCCCTCTTCCGGCCCCGCTCAGAGTTTGAGGAGATGACCATCTTATATGACATCTGGAACGGTGGCATTGACGAGGAGGACATCCGCTTCCTGTGTGTCACCTATGAGCGGCTGCTGCAGCAGGACAATGGCATGGACTGGCTCAACGACACACTCTGGGTCTACCATCCCTATATCCTGTGGGACGTAGCCGTCCATGTCTTTTAGGACTTCCTCACCACCCTCTGGGCCCCTCCCAGTCTGTAGCAATCATCAGTGCCCATGAAGCCAAGGGCACTGGCCACTCCTGCCCCAGGTAGTGCCTGTGCTGGCACTGTGCCAGGTTCCCAACTGAATCATCCTTGGTGCTCTGTGGCCCACCTCATCCCCAGAGTTGGTGGGGATGAGACTGTAGAACTTAGCAGTGGCAGTGGACACCAACTGTGTGTCCACTCCTCCTGGTGCCTCCCCATCTAATCCCCACGACCCAGCGAGGCCAAGGCATTCGGCCTTCCACTTCCTAGGTGAAGAAACTGAGGCTCAGGGAGATGAGGTGATGTGCCCCAAGTCACTAGCTACAAAGTTGCAGAACTGGGACTTGAACTCGGGCAAGTCTGGCTCTGGAATCGAGCTGCTGGCCCCAATGCCTCATTGGAACTCTCTAGGGCTGGAGCTGTCAGTATCCCTGCTGTTCCAGACTAGTGAACCTTCACCCTGCCTCAGAGACCCTGCTAAGTATATGGCATCATTCACACCAGTGTACAGGGGAGACTGAGGCAGGGTACTTCCTGAACATGCCCAGGGCGTGGCCATCAGAGCTGGCGCTGTGTCCGGGGGTAGCTGGTGGGCAGCTGAGATAGGTATAGACACCCCCGCGAGATGGGTCTGGGGTTAGGAAGGCTGGACCTGCTGGGACAGGCCTCCTGAGGGGCTCTCTGAGAATGTATGACCCTTGACCCACACCCACCCACCAGCCTCTCTTCAGCTAAGAAAAAGAAACGCGATGATGGCATCCGTGAGCACGTGACAGGCTGTGCCCGCAGCGAGGGCTTCTACACCATTGACAAGAAGGACAAGCTCAGATACCTCAACAGTAGCCGCGCCAGCACCGATGAGCCCCCTGCAGACACCCAGGTACTGGCACCAGGGAGCCCCCTTTGGCGCCTCAGGTGGGGCCATCCTGCAAGGGTTGCTGGTATGCAGACTGCGCCTCACCTGCCTGCTGGGGGCGGTGCCGAGGGGTGGGCGTGGCCTGTGGGCAGTGGAGAGCTTCCAAAGGGTTTTAATCAGGGACACGAGCAGAATTACACTTCCAGAGGTTAATTCATTCCCATTTTTTTAAATGTTGACAGTACTAGGGATTGAACACAAGGGCTACCACTGAGCTACACTCCAGCCCTTTTTATTTTGAGACAGGGTCTAAGTTGTTGAGGTTGGCCTAGAACTTGTGATCCTCCTCCCTCAGCCTCCCCAGCAGCTGGACTTTCAGATGTGACCCAGCTCATCTCTTTTTTAATTCAGCAAATATTCCTTAGCTTCTGCTGAGTAGCAGGCACTGAGTGAGGGACTAAACGAGTGGACAATCCATTTCCTCATGGTATTTATATTTTAGTGGGATGGGGAGGAAATACGTGAGCAATAATTATGTGCTTCCAGGCAGAGCAAATGCTACGGAGAAGACAGGAGAGGAAGTTAGGGATTGGCAAGTTGGGAGGGTTCAGAGAAGGTCACATTTGAACCAGACCTGAGTGAAGTGAGGGGACCAGCTATGTGGAACAGAGAGAGGTCACAGAGAAGTAGAAAGACTGCAACAGAAAGTTGAGACAGGAGAGAGGCTCACAAGTCCAGGAGGTTGTGCATAAAGCAGTATGTGCAAAGGTCCTAAGGCAGGGGGAGCTCAGCAGCGTAAGTGGGACAGCTGTGGCTAGAGAGGTAGGGAACAGATTGTCAGGGCCCTGGGGTCTGGGTTGACAAATTTAGACTTGTATTTTGTCAACTGGCAACCTGGGGGGTGTTGAGAGAGGTGGGGTCTTGCGGATCTCTCTGTGATGGTTGAAGCTCATGTGGGCTGCTGTGCAGAGATCCGGGGAGCTGCCAATACAGTTGCTGCAGTTTTGGGCCAGACATGAGGGTGGGTTGGACTCAGGGGGCCACAAGGGAAAGAGAAGATGTGTTTGAGGTTGGTCAGGAAGTCAGATGGACAGAATTGGGCCTGGATTGGGGATTGGAAAGGAAGAAATTGGTTGGGCAGCTGAGGGTCTGGCTTGCAGCTTGGGCTGGATGCCAAGCCTGAGGTGGGCATGCAGATGGCACCTTCACTTTGGGACAACCTCAGTGTGGGGTTTGTGGGACACCAGGAAGGGAAGTGTAGCAGACAGTATAGACACCCAGGTAAGCAGCAGAGCTTGGGATCAGGGCTTCTGGTCTGGGATCCAAACAGCTGTCATCAGGATGGAGCAGGTTTTCTAAGAGCGTGCAGGAGGAGGGAGCCGGCCTGGCAGCTCGGGGTTCAGGGGTGCGGCAGAGGCCGAGACAGGCAAGGAGGGATCTGTGTGGGACACTGGGGGCCTTGCTGGGGTTCTCAGGGGTTAGGGCAGACACCTCGCATACTGCAAAACTTAGCTGAGGTCAGGAAAAGTGGCAAAGGTTGAAGTGAAGTTGTGATGTTGTTTTTAAGGTAGGAGAAACTTGGACACATACAGATGCTGATGGGAAGGAGGAGGCAGAGAGCCTGATGATTAGGGGTGGACAGGCCAGAGGAGCCCAGAGGAAGGAACCTGGGGAGTGGGGACAACAAAGAAGCAGAGCTTAGGGAGGGGCTGCCTCAGGTCCCAGGATGTGGGCTGCCCACCGAGCCCCAGCAGCCAAGTCCCGGGCTAATCTGTGTCTGTGCTGCGCTTGGCAGGGCATGAGCATCCCGGCGCAGCCTCATGCCTCCACTCGGGCAGGCTCGGAGCGGCGTTCAGAGCAGCGCCGCCTGTTGTCCTCCTTCACTGGCAGCTGTGACAGCGACCTACTGAAGTTCAACCAGCTCAAGGTGAGGCTGGGCCCCACCCAGGGCAGCTGGGGCTGAGGCAGGACCTGAGGCCAGAGCCTCACCCCTCCTCTCACTCCCTCCCCCAGTTCCGGAAGAAAAAACTCAAATTCTGCAAGAGCCACATTCATGACTGGGGCCTGTTTGCCATGGAACCCATTGCGGCTGATGAGATGGTCATCGAGTATGTGGGCCAGAACATCCGCCAGGTAGGTGCTGCCTGGCAGGATGGGTAAATGGTGGGCCCCGGGTCCACCCAGACTGACATCCTTTTGTGGCCAGGTGATCGCAGACATGCGGGAGAAACGGTATGAGGACGAGGGCATCGGCAGCAGCTACATGTTCCGAGTAGACCACGACACCATCATCGATGCCACCAAGTGCGGCAACTTTGCACGCTTCATTAACCACAGTTGCAATGTGAGTGTCCAATAAGGGGTGTCTGTGCCCAACCGAAGTGCTGGGCACCTAGGAGTCCCAAGCACAGGAATCACCTCAGCTTCCTTTCACACTTAGGTCAACTGGGGGTGTGGGGAGCTGTGGCCTGTAGGAGGCACTTTTCTCATCCAAGCCTCAGTGTCTCATCAGTAAAATGAGCGCAGTGAGACTTGTGTTGCTGTGTGAGGACTAATGGTGCTCAAGAAATGGTTGGTTCACTGGGCGTGGTGGCACATGCCTGTAATCCCAGCACCTTGGGAGGCTGAGGTAGGAGGATTGCAAGTTTGAGACCAGCCTCAGCAACTTAGCAAGACCCTGTCTCAAAATAAAAGGGGCTGGGGATGTAGCTCAGTGGTAGAAACCCCAGTGGGTTCAATCCCTACTCAAAAAGAAAGAGAAAGGCTGGTTCAGTTCTGTGTGTTCTGGGATCGCTCCTCTGTCTGGGGCCTTTTCTGTGGCTCTGTTGGCTCCGTGCAGCCCTAGAGGCTCATGCTCTGGACAGAGTCTCCCAAAAGAACTGTCTTTTTTTTAATTTTTTTTTTTTTTTATTGGTACTGGGATTGGAACTCAGGGCCTCACACATGCCAGACAAGTGCTCCACCTCTGAGCTACGTCCCAGTCCCAGAACTTTCCACAGTGGTGTGACATCGACCGCACTGTCCTCTGGTGTGGGCCAGCTGTGTGTGGTTGGAGCACTTGAGTGGCCGGTGCAACTGAGAAACTGAGTTTCGATTTTATTTAGTCCTATCGAGCCTAACAGTAGACGGTGCTCGGGACTGGGTAGGGAGTGCGGCCCCAGCTCCCCTCAGCAGCAGGCTGGCCCAGGCTGCTGTGGCAGTGCTGCCTAGTGAGCTGCCCCGGGACAGCTGCTCCACGTCTCACTGCCTCAGTTCCTTCATCTGTGAACAGGGACTGTGACAGTCCCTTCTTATGTAGGCTGTTGGGAGAGTCCAGTGTGCTACTGCATGTGGCCCGTGGAAAGTGCTGACAGTGACGAGTCCTCTGCGTGTACTGGCCTTCCTGATGGTGCTTTAACCGCCGTTGGGCTGGAGGGGCCAATAGAGCCTTTTCTGTGACTGTCCTGTGAGATCTGAGGGATAAGGGGACATCGCCTTATGTAGGGCAACATGTGGCCAGCGGCCCTGGGGCGGGCATGTGGAAAACACCTGTTTGAGGGGCAGCAAGGGGACAGTGGGTAGAGGAGGGAGAGAGGACAAGGGGGAAGGTCTATATGCCGGGTCACAGGCTTGTTGGTTGAACTGAGGAGTTTCTCTAGAAGCCAAATCGGGTCCTGAGTTCAATCTATAGCACACAGAAAAAAGGCCTAGCAGGCCACTAGAGGGTATGGAGCCATGGGGTGACAGAATCTGCCATCCCTTGGGAAAACTGTCCCTGGCTGCCGATTCTCTGAGTGGCAGCAAGGGCTGTTGTGTCCAGGTGAGCAGTGAATGGTGATGGGAGCCCAACTGTGACTGGTGGCATCAGGAACAGGGAGCAACAGGGAGCAGCAGTCAAGACTCCAGAGGTCATTAGGCAACAGAATCCCCTAGACGTGGTGGAAGGGCAGAGCTGGCACTGATGGAGGACACCAGGAGCTGGGTGCTCAGGGGCCAGAGCAGGAGCCCATCAGGAATCAGCTATGAGCCAATGCATGTGCCCTGAGCAGGTAGCTGGGTTTCCGACTGTGGATGGAGGCTGGCATGCCTCTTCCATAAAGGGTCAGGTGGTCAATATTCTTGTCTTTGAGCCCCAAACGACCTCTGTAGCAGGCTTAACTGCACCCTTGTAACAATAGCAACCATGGGTGATAAGCAAATGATGGGTGAGTGTGGCTGTGTGCCAATAAAGGTTTATTCACAAAAAAAAAAACAAAAACAGGTAGCTGAGGCCTATAGTTTGCTGACCTTGTTTAGAGCTCAGAAAAGTAAGGCCTGGTCATGTTTATAATCCCAGCAACCAGGAAGCTGAGACAGGAGGATCACAAGTTCAAGGTCAACCTGGGCAATTTAGCAAGACCCCTGTCTCAGAATTTAAAAATTAATAAATAAATAAAACAGGGCTTGGGATGTAGCTCTGTGGTAGAGCACCCCTGGGTTCAATCCCTAATGTCCCACACATAAAAGAAGTAGTGAGGCCTGGGCCAGAGAGATTTTTAGGAGTCGCCTATAGCACAAATGGAAAAGGAAGTAGAAGCTCATCGTCATCATTATCATTTTTATTTACTATCAGGGGCAAGGGGTTCCTGTCACCCAGAGAGGGGGAGGGCTGAGCCTGGAGCAGCTGGCCCATGGGCAGGGCCATACTGGGTTTGAGAGGCTGGGGGCCTCACCGTGCTGCCCCTCCCTACAGCCCAACTGCTATGCCAAGGTGATCACGGTAGAGTCACAGAAGAAGATCGTCATCTACTCCAAGCAGCACATCAACGTGAACGAGGAGATCACCTACGACTACAAGTTCCCCATCGAGGACGTCAAGATCCCTTGCCTCTGTGGCTCGGAGAACTGCCGGGGGACCCTCAACTAGGCCCCCCAGCGCCAAACTCGAAGGATGTTCGCTGCCACCTGGGCCGGACCCCAGGCCCCCGGGCCGGCCCCTCCCGCCCCATTTCAGGTGCTGTCCCTCGCCCCTGCGGCCATCAGGGCCTGGCGCCCCCAACACTACCCCAGGACCCGCCCGCAGCTCCAGCCCCGCAGCGGGAAAGGGCTTCTCTGTCTTTCCATCGTGTCTCTCTCATTGTTGAAGAAATGCTCCTTTCCAGATGTGCGTTTAGCCAGACGCCATTTCTGTCTCCCTCGGTGTCCCCGTCCCCGTGGCTCTCTTGTGCTCCTTCCCACCCCATCCTCGGCCTCTCCCATCAATTTGCTGCTATGTGGTTTTGTCTTCTTTTTATTTCCCTCCCTGTCATAAGAAAAGACATTTTAACCGTTGAAATGTGAAGGCAGAACAGAGAGGGGGGACCCGGTGGGGCCAGAGGCCTCCAGGACGAAGGGTCCCTGCACCCTCTGGGCAGACCGGGCCAGGTGCTGGGGGGAAGGGCCGGGCCAGTGGCCTTGACCTCGACACTACAATGCCGAAAGGCCCCCTCTCTGCCAGTGAACGCAGTGAGGAGACCCCACCTCTTCCCCTGAGCTGCTCCCCAGTCTGTCCCTTCCCTGGGGCCTGGGAGAGCCAAGCTGGTCCCAGGCAGGAAGGTCCCCTGGGCACTCCCTGCCCCCCAAATCCTTGGGGCTCAATGTTTACTTTCTCATTCGGATGCCAGCAATGAGGGGGCTTCCCTGGGGCCCAGCATGGGGGGCACTGGCAAGGGGGGTCTCCACTCTCCACTGCCCTCAACCCGTGCAGGCTAAGGGGGCTCCCAGGGCAGGGGTCTCCCTCCACCATTACGGGCTGTCTTGACCGTATGCATGTGGCATTTTTCGTTCATAAGCTTCACCCGCAGCCCAGCCCACATCCACCTCCCCGCCTCCCACCCCTGGCCACCCCTCAAGGCCAGAGCATATTTATTTTCGGAGTGAGCAGGTTATTTCTCCCAGAGAAAGAAAAATCTTGGGAAAGATTTTAAAACTCGGATCTAAGTCTTTGACAGTGGTTTTTTTTTTTTTTTTTTCCCTTTTTGCCCTTTCTCCCCCTCCCTTCTCATCCTTTTCAGGGTTTATTTCCATGAATTTTTTTTTTCTAGTGCGTGTATAAAATCAAAACGAAGGGAAAAAAATAGGTTTTTGAAGTTCAGAACCAACTTTGTATATAGACTGCCATAAAGGACTTTTTCTCGGGAACTTGTTTCTTGTAGAAACATGTGGGAAGACTTTTGCTCATTTCTTTGTACTTCCAAAAAAAAAAAAAAGACACGAATGCAAGTCCCCCGCCCCCTGGAAAGCAGAGCAGGCGTGTAAATAATCTCTGGAACTGACTGTTGTGACCCAGGTGCTCACCAAGGGGAGCGCTGGGTGGGAGCCGCGCCCACCGCGGCCCAGGCTGCCAGCCTCTGGTATCTCAGCTTGTGTCAAGCTTGTTATCATGTAAATTCTGTACAAAGAATTGTTATTTTTCTCTTTTTTGTCGTTGTGGTTTTGTTGTGTGTGTGTGTGTGTGTGTGGTTTCTTTTTTTTTAATTTCTTCACCGCAGGCCCTCTGTTTGAGACTGTGCCCACTGGTTCCAAGGTTAAGGAAATCGATGGCATTAAGACAGGGGGGCACCTGGACACAGCGGCGACCTTCTCTTCCGTTTGCAGTTTTCTGCCTAATGGTGCAACCGAGGAAATATTTATTTTTCACATGAGGAAATGTGTAGTTTGTAGAGAGAGCCGATTTAAGTTACTTGTGCAGCCCCCAAGGGGCTGCCTCCATTCTCCCCTCCGCCTCCATAACAGAAAAGTGGGGGATGTGAGGAATCCAGGGAGGGCCCACCTCGGCCCTTGCTGTGCCTCCCCTCGCCCAGCAAGGAGGCTGTGTTAATGCTCGGCCAGCCTTGACCAATGGCGAGGGACTGGGCCCCCATCTTCCCCAGGACCCCCGCCCCACCCCAGGATGCTTTGCAATAATCCACATGTGTGTTGGCCCATTTTTCTCTCAAAGCCTTTGTTTTCATTGAACAGATTCTCTGCTTTTGAAGTGTTGGGGGTTTCTGCTTTTTTTTTCCCTTTTCTCTGCCTTCTCCCCTCTTTCTTCTTTCCCTCCCCCCGCAAAGAGAATAAGTTTTAGAGATGTTTGTATGTATAGACTCTGTCATCCATCAGTATGTAACTTGTTTTGAAGAGAAGTGTTTCCGTTGTGGGTGTGTCTTGCTGTAAATATTTGTTCATATTTTTGTGAATTCAATACTATGTACCATTGTATTATAGTAACTTTTATAAAGCAAACCATAAATATACTGACTTTTCTTACAGATACGCCGTCTCTCTTGCTCTCCTCTCTCTCCCTATCCTCATTTTTTTTCTATCTGTTGGGAGTACACCCTGCTCACAAGGAGGGCAGGCTGGCCAGGAACTGGAGGAGGGTATGGTGTGGTTCATTCAGACCATCGTTCTTAAACTCTGAGCCTGTAAGTGGAGTCTATAAACTGGACCAAATTACAGTCAGATAAGACCTTACACATATTTTAAGTTTTTCTTGTAGATTTTTTTCTTAGGTGTTTTTCAATTTTAGTATACATGCTGCCAAAACAAGCAGAATAACTCCTGTATCTAATGCTGCTAATAGTCTGCAGCTAAGGAAACAAGATCAAGTATCTTACTATCACCAGAAGTACCTGGAAAGGTGGTTCCTCAACCATGTTTTAACACTTGGGAGACATCCCTCTGGACTGCAACTGAAAGGAAGAAGAGACAGATAAAATACCACAAGTTGAGAAGAGAGTGTTTGTGGTATTCCAGGGCCACTGCTTGATCCCCCGACAGGGTGAAGAGGGGCCTGTGGTGTTTGTTAGATGGTGTCCAGGGTATTTCCATGAAGGAAAGTCTTGGAATCTTAGCAAAAGCAACCTGACTGAAAAGATGTGGGGCCTCTCTTACTAGAGAAGTGTGGACAGCACTCTTTTTCTCTGACAAGCTGGCCAGACTTGGAAATTGCAAAATACCCCATGGCAGTTGGCACAAGGCAAGGAGACTGGGGCATCATTGTGGAAATGTTAATTGTTGTAACCTTTAAGAGGAAACATTAAGATTGACATCAGGGATTTAAAAGGCACATAAGCCCTGGGCCCAAGTGTGCACTGTCAGAAGTTAAGCCTGACATGCAAGGGGGTAAAAAAATAAATCTGAGAGGTATCAAGTAGGTGAGGCAGACGGCGCTGGGCCTTACAGGGGAATGTAAGGGTAACACAGGGGTCCAGCCCTAGGTACATGGAGGAAACTCATCTGAATACAAAAAAAAAAAAAAATAGATAATACCTTGCATTCTGAAACTGTTCCTCCTGCCAAATTTTCCAGCTTAGTCAATGGCACTTCTGTGTCCTGCTTCACTCACGTTCTGCTGCTGTCTTAAGCTCAAAGTCCAGCCATCCTGGATTCTACCTTCCCCCTCCTCTCCCCTCCCAGATCTGGTGGTGGTTCTCTGTTATTCCTCAGATCTATCCACTTTCCCTCTGATCTCCCATAATCCTGCTGAGTAAGGCTCTTCCACTGGTTCCATAGCAGGGGGCTAAAAGGAGAACCCCAACTTGAGATGTGTGTATATCTGACCGAGGGAGAGGTGGGTGGGGGTTCCAGGCAGACTTGGGCAGGAGTCATTCACCCAGTCCCTTTTCCAGGAATAAAAACACATATATTTCCTCACTGTGCAAGCCATACCTTTGATATGAAACTCGGCAGCTCTCAGCACTGTTCAAGAGATGAAGAAACACAGGCACTGAGAAGCCAGGTAGCATGCCAAGGTCATACAGCTAGCGATGATCAGGATGTGAACCCGGCAGTCTGGTTCCCTAGTCTGAGCCCAGCTAACGGGGGATTACTCTGCCCAGAACCCAAGCCTTCAGATGAATCTAAAGAGGCACCTACACTTAGCACCAGCTGCCTGTTGCTGCATAGGAAGGCAAGCCTGAGTCCTCTGACTGCTCCAGAAAGAACCAGAGTCTGTATATAAAAGCACAACTTTCTACAATATTGTTGCAAACTTGTTTGAAACCATGCAGACAACATAAAATACATCTATGGGCCAGATTTAGCCTAGAAGCCACCAATCTGCCGCCTTCTGGGTTATAGAATTTCCCTTTGCATAAGTCATGGGAGAATAGAGGGAGACTATTTTTGCATGGGCCTGGCACCTGTTCATCTTGATTCTCTCCCATGTTCTTTTCATTTTTGAATTTCATGATCCCAGAAACCCTGATATTTTCTCTAATCTGAAAAAAAAAAATCTCTCAATTTCCCCCTTAATACCATCTCAGATTTTTTTTCCCCTGCCTGGAGATCCATCCACCTGTACCTAGTTTTGAGTTGACCCTTATTCAGGGAGGGATGTCAGCATGTAAAACAGAAGGAAGAGACCAAATTTGCCCCCCACCCATCTCTTCTTTGCTGCCTGATTTTTTGTTTGTTTGTTTGTCTGTTTTTGCTGTGCTGGGGACTGACAGCACCCAGGGCCTTGCACACACATTCTAGGCAAACTCTTTACTGCTGAGCTACTCCCCTAACCCCCTCTTCTTTGATTTTGAAGAAATATTTGCCTCTCAAGGGTTTCAGGACCAGTTGCCTCATTCTTTTGCAAGGGTCGCTGGTGGCTGAGTATGAAGAACCCCTTTCTAAAAGTATTTTTCACTGGGGACAAGGGCGGGTGTAGTGGCATTGGGTGGGGCATCGTGAACTGTCACGTGAGGGTGCAGGGCAGAAGCTGGGAGGCTCAGATCCCTTCTACCTGTCCTGTGTTCTTTGGTTGCCCAGCAAGGATAGCGCCCCTAAAGTCCCTTGGCTAACTCTCCCCTCTCACTTGTTCAGAGGTTTGGACGCCCGGTAACCAAATCCAAGACAGCGCATCTTTAGCAGTCATAAAGCCACCAGTCTGGATGCTGCCACCTTCTGTCCCACTTCAGGACCTTATCTCTTGCCGCTGTCTTTACCCGAGAAACGCTTTCCCCTATTTCCCTCGGCGGCTCCCCAAAGTCACCTTCTCAGAGGGGCTTTCCCTTGATTGAGTTAGTCCTCCTCCCACCTCCATCGCCTCTCAACCTCAGACCTGCTTGACTGTCTTCTAGGAAACGGTATTACCGGTCCTTTCTCTAGATTGTAGGCTCCCGGTCCCCATGTTCCAGAAATCCCCCCGACCAGCGCAATCCCGCTTAGCAAAGC
Source organism: Marmota marmota marmota (assembly GCF_001458135.2). Lineage (NCBI taxonomy): Eukaryota > Metazoa > Chordata > Mammalia > Rodentia > Sciuridae > Marmota > Marmota marmota. Next base: position 2,475,824 of record NW_026000138.1, on the reverse strand, counting down.
GCTTGCACCCCACCCCACGCTGGCTTGGGTCGCAGGGCGCAGGGATCCTAAGGAGATGCCTCCGAAATGCCGTGGCTCTGGCCTCCCCCTCGTGGCGAAGGGGCGCCACTGCTCCTCCCGGGCACAAACTCCACACACCGCCTTGGACCAGGTCCACTTTAATCACAAGAGTAGCTCAACCAGGGGGGCGTGGTCAGTGGTGGGCGGAGCCTTGGATCCCGAAGTCGATTGGGGTCTAAATGGGGAAGCGAGACCCGGCGGATCTGACTTTGAGGGCGGGGAAGGTGGGCGTGTCCCAGTACTAGGGGCTTGGCCTTCGGTGGGCGGGGCCTACATGCCGGACACCTCCCCTTTGATCTCCAGATCTGTGAGGTTGCCTCGGATCGCCTGCTCCTCCTCGAAAGCCTTGAACAGCGAGTTGAAGTTGCCGGCTCCAAAACCCTGGAGTGGGAGACAGCAGGTGAGCTGGGGACCCAGAAAGCAGATGATGTTCCCTGCAGGCCCTGCTCAGGGCCTACCTGGTGGTTGTGGCGCTGGATGACTTCCAGGAAGAGTGTAGGCCTGTCCTGCATGGGTTTGGTGAAGATCTGCAGGAGGTAGCCTTTCTCGTCATAATCCACCAGGATTTTCAGCTCCTGGGCGAGAGACAGGGAGTTCCGTTAGAAGGATTGCTTAGCATGTGCGAGGTCCTGGGTTCAATCCCCAGCACTCCACACACAAAAAGAAATGAAGTACTGACTTAGGCTAAAACTGGATGAACCTTGAAGACTTTATACTAAGTGAAAAAAACCTAGTCATAACAGATCACATGTTGTATGGTTTCATTTATATGAAATTCCAGACTAGGCAAATCTGTAAGACCAAAGGGAGTCTAGTGGTTGCCTAAAGTTGGGGCAGGAGGAGTGAAGTGGAGGGTTTGGGAGGTAACAACTAAGAGGATCAGGGTTTCTTTGGGGGAAAATGAAAATGTTCTTAAATTGAGCTGGGCATGGTGGCATACGCCTGTAATCCCAGCATCTTGGAGGTTGAGGCAGGAAGATCACGAGTTCAAATCCAGCTTCAGCAACTTAGCAAGGTCCTAAGCAACACAGTGAGACTCTGTCTGTAAATAAAATATAGAAAGGGCTGGAGGTGTAGCTCAGTGGTGAAGCACTCCTGGGTTCAATACCTTGTACAAAAAAAAAAAATCTAAAATTCATTTTGATTTTAACATATAGATAATGGGTAACATTTAATGTGACTTCTATGCCCCGAAAAACCTGCTAAAAAGCAAAAAAAAAAAAAAAAAAAAAAAAACCTTCAATGCTTTGTGGCTAAAGAAGTGCAAAATCTTGTCTTAAGAGCCCCCAAGTGGAACCGCCTACCTGCCTTGGTACACCTCTTCTCAGATGCTGTCTTCAATCCACAGGAGCCTTCTTCCTGCTCCTCGAGCACTTGGAGCTTGCTCCCACCCCATCACCTTTGCACCTGCTCTTCCCTCTGCTGGGATGCTCTTCCTAGCTCTCTTCTTGGCCAGGTCCCTCTTATTATATAGCTTTCAATTAAAGTCACCTTCTCAGAAAGTTCGCCACTTCCTGTAAAGTAGCCCTAGGTTGCTTGTTTTAACTTTATATGGCACACACACACACACACTCTGTTTCTTTCTGGTTTTCCCTCTGTGTGCCTGTGTCTGCTGCAGGGTGGGGGAGGCCAGATGGAACTCAGGGCTCACATTGCCTGTGGCCTAGCATCCCTCTGGGCCTCACCTCCAGCACGTCAATGCTCTCCTTCACCCGGATCTTGGCTGTCTTGAGATTCTCCCGAAGTTGCTTGTAGTAGGTTGACGGAACACTCAAGAACTCCAGGCCTCGGTCTCTCAGGCTACGAATCTGTCGTAGAGCAGGTTGAGGTCAGCCTCTGTGTTTCCAGGCTCAATGTCCCTAAGCCAGGTGGAGCTGCTGGGCCATGAGGAGGCAGGATCCCTGTCCTTGCTCTCCTGAGTGCCAGGATGCAGTGTGGCTTCAGCCCCTTCTGTCCTTGTCTGAGTCCCATTAGAGCAGGGATCCCTGACATTCACAGAGCACCCATTATGTGCCTGTCTTTCTAGTCTTGCCTCCTCCTGTCCCTGAAGCAATCCTGCTCTGTGCATTTCATAGCTGGGAAACTGAGGCATGGAGAGATTTAAGTATCTGTTCTCAGCAGAGAAGCCAGAGTGGATTTTATTCAAACACAGGCCAAATCATGTCATTCAGTGTTTACTTCATAGTGGTGCCTCATCTCAGAGTCCAATTCCAGGTTCTTGCCAGGCCCTCACCAGCTGCCCCCACTTCCACCTTAGACTCCATCTCCCACCTCTCTTTCCCTTGCTCATTCTGTTCAGTCACACTGATGATCTCCTTGCTGTTCCTGCAAACTTCCTGGAAGATACCCATCTCAGGGCCTTTGCCTGGGCCATCCCTCCTGCCCGGGGTCCTTCTTAGAGATTTCCATGGGCTTCTGTCCTTCCAACCCTTTGCATTCTCAAAAGTCTCCTTCCCCATGTGACCTTCCTTGACCACCCACTTTAAAGGTGAAAAGCCCCCACCCTTGCTCCCCCATATCCTACCTGTTCTTCCAGACCTCTCACACCACCTATTTATTTAATTTGCTTTTTGACTCCATAAGAGCAGAAACTGTTACTAATGTGTCCCACATACCTAAAATAGCACCTAGCACATGGCAGAGCCTCAACAGGCATGATACAAATGAAGTTCCACAGGATTGGATGGGACAGTCCAGGCTCTTCCCCTTAAGGCCTAGGCAGGACCCGCCTCCCCAAGGGCTAGAGCTACAGACACAGGGTGCTTGATTTGGAGGAAAGCACAAGTCTGATCTTATAGTATAATATCCTCATTTTCAAGGTGAGGCAGCTGAAGCCCAGGAAGGCTGCTGAGTGCCCCAGAGACAAATGGCAAGGGACTTGCAGATCTGGGAGCAGGATGCAGTCTTCCTTATCCTCTAGCATCTGTCACCACTAAAGCCAGAGTGTTCTAGAGACACCAAACTCTTCCAAGTAAGATGGGTAGGGATTACTTGCACAGGAGTTGCAGGAACCAGGCAGGGAACACTGTCAGCCCTCCAGGCTGGAGAAGGAGACCCCAGACTGCCACTGTCCCCTCCCTTCCCATTCTGCAGAGACCATCCCTGGAGCTGAAGGGAGGGGGCTTAAGACCAGGGATGGTGTTCTAACCGCTGTGATGATGTCCTGGGTCTTCAGGGCAATGTGCTGGACTCCAGCTCCCCCATTATAGTCCACATATTCCTGGGAAAGGCGAACAGGAGGCAACTGTCATTGCTTCCATTCCCCACACCCCTGCCCTGCCCTGCCGGAGGCCTCAAGCCTCTTCCCTCCTCTCTCCTTCCCCAGCCAGGCAGGGCCGCACCTGGATCTGGGATTTCTTCCTGCCCATTGCGGGCTCATTAATGGGCATCTTGATGGTCTCCTCATAGTTGGTCACCACAATGGAGCGCAGAGAGCTGTACTCTGTGTGCACTTGTGTGTCATCCACAGACCAGAAGCGGTGGAACTGTAGGTTCCTCAGGTACCTGCAGGTGGCAGGCAGGACACATCTGCTCTGAGTTCTGGCCTGGGACTGGCTTCCCCTGCTCCCACTTCCACCCTCCAGAACATGTCCCCAAGGGGGCTCCAGAAGGGAGATGACAATCACATCATACATGCTGTAGGTCTTTACCCTTGTTGTGACAGTTTTTCTCAAGGTGGAAATAAAGTGTCTCATATCAGAAGCCACATAGGAGGCCATGCTCAGGTAGGGGGACTGGGTGGTTCAGGGGGCTCCTGTGCCTCCTGCTGGCCTTTAACTGCTAGTACAATGGTATTAGGGAACCTTCAGAGGTGATTAGGTCACCCAGGGCTCTGCCTCAGGAGTATGTTAATGTCATGGTCAGAGCCAGTCAGTTCCCATGATTGGGTTTGTTCTAAAGGGAGCTCAGACCTCTGCTCTGGTCTCTCCCCACTTCCCGCTGTGGGAGGTCAGCAGGAAGCAGACCAAGTCAGGTAGAGGCATCTGCCCCCCACTGACTGGAAGGAACACCCTTGCAGTTCCTCATGGGGGGGGGATGTGGATTGCAGTAGGCCCTGAACCCCTCGTTCTTCAGGGGACAATGTATGGGGAATAACTGAAGGGCTGGCCCAGGTTCACCTCCCACCCACCTGTGCTCCTTTCCACCTGGTACAAGGACTAGGGCGAGGGCCCTTGTGGAGGAGGGACAGGGCTCACCATTCTGAGGCAGACAACATCTCCTGATCAGGCTGATTTCCTACAACGTGATCGATGATCTCGAGACCACACTTGGGCCTAGGAAAAGGACAGTACTGAGGGGCAAGGAGAAAGCTGCCCCCCAAATCTCACCAATCCCACTGCCCCCGTAATAACCACAGCCCCCACCTCTGCAGCTCTTACAGGGGACCAAAGCGCTTAATTAACTCATTAGTGCAAACCCTACTTTATAGATGAAGACCCAGGGCCATGGAAAACTGCAGCGCCCTGCCCAAGGTCCAGTGGTTGAGGAGGGAGGAAGCTGGGATGGGACCTGGGGCCCTCAGGTGTTGTGGCCTGTGTATTCTGTGCCCTCAGAGGGTTCCAGTAGCCACCAGGAGCTCGGTCCCATCACAGAAGCCCAGTCCACATGGAGGAGGGGGACAGGCTCTCCACCCGCCTCAGGGCTCTCCACCCGACTCCTGCAGCATGGGCACTCACAGCTTGGGAAGCAGGGAGTCCTTGAGCAGGGGGGCCTCGAATCCAGGTAAGAACCGGCCGGTGTAGTTTGTCTTCTCCACCAGAGTGTGTGTGGTGTCGCCATACTGCGGGTGGGAAGCAGACTGGCTCAGCCCTAGGACCCCACCCATGCTCAGGCAGGGAGACAAGGTTGGGCAGGGCTGTGTCTTTTCATGGCCCTGACCCAGCCTGAGTTCCTAAATCAATCCTGGGAAAGTCACTTCCCCTGACTGACATGTGTTGCCTTCTATCATTCACTTAGGAGTTTCAATCTCAATCTAACTGCCTCAGGGGACCAGAAGCCCTGTGAGGACAGGGATGCTGTTTTACTCATCATGCTGTCTTTGGATCCTAGGCAGTGCCTGGCGCATAGCAGGTGCTCAGTGAAACTGTGTTGATGATGATAACCGTGGAGGCATCGGCTCTAATCATGCTGAAGGGTGATCAATGGGATTAATGCCTGATGTGATCTTGAGGAGGTGGGACCTCGGGCCGTCTCTGTCCTACAGCAACAAGGGCTGCAGAATCAGTCATCTCTGCTAAGTGCCTACGGTGTGCCAGGCTCTGCTCTTCTAAGTGTTCTACGCCAATGGTCACACTCGGCACACACAATGGCCCTGATTAGGGTTCCAGCTGAAGGATCCGAGGCACAGAATGGTTCATTAGTGTGCCCCAGGTCACACAGGAGTCCAGTTCCACCTTATTTAAACTGAGTTGCAGAGAGGGAAGTAGGTGTCACAGCTAGTGTGGGGTATGGCTTCCCAGGCCCACCCTTCTCTCCTTTTGAACAAGTCCCTGCACAAAGCTGATGCCCCGCAAGCTGTCACCTCCCACTGGGGGGGGCCAGGGGAACCTGAGAAGGGTGGCTGGTGGCCCCAGCCACCTCTGCACTCTGGCCAGGCACTTTGAGAGGTCAGATCCCAGGGGAAGTCCATGTTCTGAGGCCCAAGGGTGGGATGGTATAATGGGGTGAATTAGGAGCATCCTGGCATCTCAGTGGGTTCTGGCAGCAGGAGGGGCAGGGACATCAAAGGGAACTCACCGTCTGCAGCACAGCAAACTTCACCTTCCCAAACTTGTCTTCCTCCACCCAGGGCTCCTGCACTATCTTGGCCCCCCGTTCTCGGGCTTTCTGCAGGGAGATGGAGCAGGGGGAGGCAGTGAGGGCTGGGGCCCCCGAGTCCTGGCCTGCTGCTCTGGCTGGGTTGGTTTCTATGTGGTTCTGACATGGCAGTGTCACCTGTCCCCCCTCCAAAGTGTGCCTAGTCCCCATTGAGCAAGAAGGGAAACTGAGGCCCAGGCTCAGAGTTGGGGCTTGGGAGACAAGGCGGTGTGTGTGTGTCTGCTTCTCCTAACTCACTCTGTGGCCCTCCTCCCCCTCCAGTCCTCAGCATCCCTCCCTATACAAAGAGTGGAGGATAAGAAGAATGGGGGTAGACATTTCTAAAGTGACCTCTGTGTGTCGGGCCCTGTGCCAGGAGCCCTGCATGCCAAGTCTGTGCCTTAATTTAGCAAGCCCTTGCTTACTGCAGGCCAATACAACACCCAGGCCAGGCTTGTTCTGGGGATGCACTCGGCAGTCCTCACAGCAGCCCTGTCTGCCTTCTACAGCGAGGAACATGAACTCACCCAGACCCAGTCATGCTAGCTCTGAAATCTACTCTGAACCTCCAATCCATCTTTTTTTTTTTTTTTCTCCTTCAGTGCTGGGGATTGAACCCAGGGCCTCACCATTCTTTAGGACTGCATTTGGTTCAGAGTCATAGTCCAGAAATTGTAATTTCCACTCTCCCCCCATCTCTCTCTCTCTCTCTCTCTCTCTCTGGTACCCATGTTTGAAACCCAGGGGCACTTAATCATTGAGCCATATCCCCAGCCCTTTCTAGTGTTACTTTGAGGCAGGTTCTCCCTAAGTTGCTTAGAGCATCACTAAGTTGCTGACTCTACCCTTGAACTTTTGATCCTCTTGCCTCAGTCTCCTGAGCTACTAGATTACAGGCATGTGCCACCATGTCTGGCTCCAATTCTTCTTTTAAAACTCAGTGAGGTATAGGCTATGATTATCCCCATTTTACATGTGTGGGAACATGAAAGCGAGGACACACAGTAAGGGCCAGGCTTCTGTCACTAGGACTTAGATATGTCATACCAACATAGAGCCCTGACTGACAGGGTCCCTGTGGCCCACGGAGAGCCAGATACGCCTAAGGCCTCTTCCCAGGCCAGCCCAGGTGCATTCTCTCTCTCTCTCTCTCTTTTTTTTTTTTTAATATTTATTCTTAAGTTTTAGGTAAACACAATATCTTCATTTTACATTTATGTGGTGCTGAGGATCGAACCCAGTGCCTCGTGCATGCTAGGCGAGCACTCTACCACTGAGCCACAACACCAGCCCCCCAGGTGCATTCTCACCTGTACAATGTAGTCACAGTCTTCCACCTCGAAAGCCACGTCCTTCACGCCATCCCCGTGTTTCACCAGGTGGTCACCCATCTCTGTGGTCGGCAGGGAGCGCTGGCACTGGAGTTCAAGGCCCCTGGACAGGCTCTCAGCCTTCTGGGCTCAGCCCCCCTCGTGCCCTTCCCAGGCCCTGCCCTCTGACCCCTGGCCCCTCCAACAGCCCTGCTGCCACCCCGGGGCCCCTCACCTTTGTTCCAGGGGTTGAGTGCAGAGGAGAAGACAAACACAATCTACCATGGTGGAGAAGGGGGTGTGACCGGTGGCTCAGGGGAGCGTTGGTAGGTGCACCTCCCCTCCCTCCTGCTCACCCGCCCCCTCACCTCTTGGTGAGCAGGGGGCTAGCCATGCAGGACTCCTGAATTACAGCTTCTAGCTCCTTCTCTGTCTTGCCTCTCCCCCGTCCTGAGGGCTGGGGACTTTCTCCCGTGCCACCCCTGGGACCCATGATCAGCTGTTGGGTCCCCTGGGAGAGAACTCCCAGAACCCCATGGGCCACAACTCTGCTGAAACTTCCTACACCTATGGCCTTGGCTTGCTGAACTTGTGGGGCCAGCACTGGACCAGGCTGAGGAGACCCACCTGGGAAGGTCCCTGTTGCAAAGGTGCCGACCACGTTAGAGCCCCCAAGAGAGCCCTGAGAGCAAGGGGTCCCTGGGGTGTGGGCGTACCTTTCCTTGCTTGACCACATGGCTGACTACCTCCCGGGAGCCCGTCTCCAGGCCCCTGTAGGCTAGTGGCTCAAAGCCCATCTTGCTGCAGTAGAAGGAGGCAGCCTAAAGACAGAGAGGTGATAGTGTTCGGGAGGGTGGAGAACCTGCCTGGGGCCCAGATGAGAGTCCCTGTCCCCTGCCTGCCCTCTTGCTCAGAAGCAGAGACTGCACTGGGGAAAAGGCTGCTCTTGGGTACATTGTGTCCTCCCAGAAGTTTCCAGCTGGGGTTCAAAGTGTTGGATCCCTACTGGGCCCCCATTTCCCCATTCCAGGATTCAATCCCAGACCAGCTGGGGGCCTGCCCTGTCCAGGGGACCCTCTTGCCCGTCCTCTGCCCACTCCAACACCTTGCCCTGGTTTATACCTGCTTGGCGTTTCCAACCCAGAAGGTCACAGAGTGGAAGTGAAGGAATCGGCCTCTCTCAGGCTGCAGGAGGAGAGAAGGAGGGAGGCTGACTCAGCTCCAGCACCTAGGAGAGGCCAAACCCCACCGAGCTCTGCCTGGCCTCAGGAGACACTGCTCATTTAGAAATTGAGCCCCTGGAGTGTGCAGGAGTATTTGGGACTGGGAAGGCCCCTCAGGAGGCAGCCCAGCTTTCCCAGGAGGAACAGCCACAGCAGCAGGGATTGAAGGGAGACTTAGCCAGAGCTTCCAGATGAGATGAAGAGTTCAGCAGGTAAATGAAGAAGAGCTGACAGTTTTTCAGGAGGGTGCAAGTGAGTCCAGCCAGTCTGGGGGAGCCCAGGTATTAACAGACCCCCAATCTTGTTCCTCTCCACTTTGTGCTCACATGCTGGTCTCCCCAGCCCAGACTCCCTTCTAGACCCAGGTCCCCCATTCCCTTCCTGCTCACCTTTGCTCCTTTGTCACTATAGGTCGTCTAAGGAGAAAGAAAAAGACAGTGAGGCTCTGCCAGTGGGACAGGCACTGCTGAAGTCTCATGGCAGGTCCTTATCCCCCAGGGAGCCACCATGGCCCTAGGCAGACCCTCACCATGGCTGATCAGGGTCAAGCTTCCTGCCAGGAAGACCGGGACACGCAGCTTGGGAGTGCTGGACAGTCGTATTTACCAGGGGGCAGAGCCTTCCCCTACCTCCCTGGCCCGCCTGGGGGTGGGGAGGTGAGCTCAGCTCCAAAGGCCTTGAGCCTCACAGGACAAGGCAATGCTGCCAGGCTCAGAGGGGGAGTGACTTACCCTGGTCCACTAGGCAGTGGGGGCAGAGCCAGGGCAAGGAGCCCAGGGTACATTTCCGCCAGGACCCCAGGGTGGGACTGTGATCTTTGCCATCCAGAGTCAAAGCTCAGAAGCGTAGGCCAGCTTGAGGGCAGTGGTAGCTTGAGAACTTCTTACTCCGGGAATCTGCACTGGTCTTGAATTCCTCTTGGCAGAACAAACACATAGACTGTCTTTGGGATAAAAGGGTTTATCCATGGCAGTTGGAGCACGTGTTCAGGGGTTTGCTTTCTGGTTCTGCTATATACTGTTTACTGGGGAATACCACAGACCCTCTGACCTCAGTTTTTCCATCTATAAAATGAGAACCATAATAGCATGGAAGGACTTCTGTGAGATACAGTGCCAGTCTTTGAAGTTGGACCTGCACAGTGCACAGAATACAGGCTCAATAGCTGTTTCTTTGTGATTTGGGGGGCTCTGATGGGGGTTGAGTCCTTGACATTGCTATGGCCTGAGTATTGAAAGAGAGCATTGGCCTTGCCCCTGCCCAGTCTCCATCACCCACCAGGCTCTGGGTCCATGCCAGTCCCCTGAAACTCTCTTCATTGCTTTGATGATGGAAACCCTGGCCAGCAACCCTGGGGGATGGAGTACAGGACACACAAAGGACTCTCCCAGGCTGTGCCCTTGGCAAGTGGCTGCACAGAACTGGAGTGTGAACCAGGGCTTCTACCTCTGGGGCCCACAGTTTAAATTGCATCGAAATGGGAGAAATTGATGTCCCCAGGAAACTGAGGCCAGAGTGGCAAATGCATTTCCCCAAGGTCACAGAGCTGGTGACCTTGGGGTCAGAACAGAACTCTGCCCTGCAGCCCATTGGATTCTGCAGCTGGGTCTCATATACCCATCCACCCATCCCCTCCCTGCCTTTCTCTGTCTTCTGGGCTATTCTGTAGGCAGGCAAGGTGGTCCCACCCCCTCATTCTTTACCTCCTAGATGGCTCTCCAGGCTTCCTGCCTCCCCACCACCCACATCCACCTCAGCTCCCTGAGTCTATTTTCCATTTGAGAAAACTAGAGTGGAGCTCACAGGCCTAGAAGGTTCCACTGGGGGAGAAGAGCTCAGTGCAGCCCACCCATCCCCCCAAGCCAGCAGGAACACCTTGTCCCCTGCACACTGTGGCCAATTCAAACCCTTATTCCTGGAGCCTGGCCTGACTAATATGCTGGGCACAAGGTCAGTGTTTGCTGAATCCAGGAAGCACGTCATCAGCAGCCCTGGGAGCCAAAGGCTGGTGTCCAGTTCAACTGAGCAGGGGTTGTGACTATGTTCCTCCTCCCCTCTGGACTTTGCTTCCAGAAACATTGTGTGTCTGAGTCCCATCTGGATGCCTACAGGTGCCACTGCCATCTGTGGGCAGAGCCCTGGGAGGGGAACGTGTGTAGCCCTGTGTCTGGAGCACCCTTGTTCCTCCCTGATGCCACTAGCTCAGACTGGGCTCAGGTGATAACAGATTAGCAGCAGTGGGATGTGGCCGTTGCTCTCTGTGCCCAGCCTGGGCCAAGAGGTGGATTCCAGGGACCTTGCTCAACGGTCACTCTAAACAGATGGGCCAACCTGCACCACACCCTGAGGGGCAGAAAGGGTACACACTGGGGGCTGGGCTGGCACCCTGGAACCTGGATTTCAGAAATGACAAGAGTGGTTATGCCCAGAGGTTTGCACAAGTGGCGGGTGGAGGTGGAGCTGGGTGGTAGAGCACTTGCCTACATGTGTGAGGCCCTAGGTTTGATCCTTGGCACCACAGCGGGGAGAAACACACACACACACACACACACACACAGTGTTTTTCCCTTCCCTGGGATTTGGGCTGTTCTCTGCAGAGGGTGCCAACAACCCACCCCTGGCAAAATCTTGGTGGACTCTGACTTGATCCAGCGTCCCTCGCAGAGACCACTTCACAGGCTGCTGCAGGAATGAGCATGTGACCCCATGGGCCTGAGGACTGGGAGCTTCGCTGGCTTCCTGTGACTTCACCTGGTGTACCTTTCCCTTTGCTCACTTGGCTCTGCTCTTTGGCTGTCGTGAATCCCAGCGTGCGTGTGGCTGTAACCAGGACTGCGAGTACTCCTAGCAAGTCACTGAACTGGGGCTGCTCTTGGGGACTTCTGGCGCTGTGCTGGCAGCCATGGCATCTCTACTCAGCCTGACACACTGGCGATGACCCCGCCTGGTTCTACTGCTTCACAAGGCAGAAGCTTTGTTTGGGGAATGAAAGGCTGAAAGTCAAGCAGCAGCTTCCCTGGGGTGGAGTGTGAGCGTCCCAGCGGCCGCAGCCCTGGCGCCCTGGCGCCCTCCTCCTTGGCACCCTGATGGCCCAGGTGCCTGACACTGACTCCAAGCCGAAGTCAGGCACAGTTGCTTTGCCCAGTGAGTCAGATCCTGACTCCATGATGGTGGCAGATTGGAGTCACCCCTCTGTGGAGCCACATAGGGCGAAAACACCTTGGAGCTGCTGGATCACCTGGGTCACTTACAGAAGTCTTGATGAAAGGTTTGCTCTTGCTCATCCAAGATCAGCCTGCTCTTCCCGCCCTGCCTGCCCTCCTTCCTTCCCTATCAGTGCTGGGGATGGAACCCAGGGCCTGGCACATGGGAGTTTACATGCCACACCCCAGTTCCAGCTCCATCTTTCTGTGGTCCGTTCCTTTAACTCAGGATCCCCACCCACAGCAGCATGTTGGGGAGGCCACGTCACAGGGCCTGGACCCCTCCAGCCTCTCTTGCTTGTTCCTGGTCCCTTGCATTTTGCAACTGTGGTCTGAACCTGATTCCACTTCACTCAGTTTCTCCCAGTGGGCACCCGCAGGAAGTACTAGGTCAAATGCAGAGCAGACCCAGTGAGACTTTTTTCATCTAGGCTGCTCAGCAGCTCAGGACCAACAGGGTAGGTTTTTATTTTTTGTACCAGGACCAGGGATTGAGCCCTGGGGCACTCACCCACTGAGCCATACCCCTAGCCCCCCTTTTTTTTCGTAACATTTTGCCTTTTTTTTTAGTTGTAGTCAGACACAATACCTTTATTTCATTTTATTTTTTATGTGGTGGTGAGGATCGAACCCAAGGCCTCGCATGTGCTAGGTGAGTGCTCTACCACTGAGCCACAACTCCAGCCCTGACCCCCAGCCCTTTTTATATTTTATTTAGAGACAGTTGCTTAGAGTTGCTTAGAGCCTTGCTAAGTTTCTGAGGGTGGCTTTAAACTTGGGATCCTCTTGCCTCCTCCTCCTGAGCCACTGAGATTACAAGCATACGCCACCGCACCTGGCTGGGAAATTATATATATATATATATATATATATATATATATATATATATATATACATACATATATATTATGTAGAAAATATATATGTATGTGTGTGTATATGTTTATATACACACATACAAATAAATTTTCTATGTAATATATATATGTATTACATGTTATTTATTTATAAATATGTATACACATATATAATCTATATAATATCTGTAACACACACACACATATATATATTTTTTTAATATTTGTTTATTTATTTTAGTTGTAGTTGGGCACAATACCTTTATTTTTATTTATCTTTATGTGATGCTGAGGATTGAACCCAGGGCCTTGCACGTGCTAGGTGACTGCTGTACCTGGGGCTCTACTGAGCCCCAGCCCCAGCCCATGTATTGTTTTTTAAATTTGATTAATTTATTGTTTTACAGTGTCAGAGGTCAGACCCAAGGCGTCACCTGCTAGGCAAACCCTTGACCACTGGAGCATCACCAGCTTTGGTGGTCTGTTATATAAAACTTTCTTTCTTTCTTTCTTTCTTTTTTTTTTTTTTTGGTACTAGGGATTGAACCCAGGTATGCTCTGCCATTGAGCTAACTCCCCAGCCCTTTAAAAAAAACTTTTTTAGGGCTGGGGTTGCTCAGTGGTAGAGCACTTGCCTAGCATGTGTGAGGCACTGGGTTCAATCCTCAGCACCACATAACAATACAAAAATAAAAATAAAGGCATTATATCCATCTACAACCAAAAAAGTATTTTTTAAATTTTATTATGTTTTTTTAAAAATATTTATTTTTTTAGTTGCAGTTGTACACAATACCTTTATTTTATTTATTTATTTTTATGTAGTGCTGAGGATCGAACCAAGGGCCTTGCCCATGCTAGGCGAGTGCTCTACTGCTGAGCCACAACCCCAGTCCCGAATTTTGAAACAGGTTGTTTAAACTTGATGAGGCTAGCCTCAAACTTGCAATCCTCCTACCTGAGCCTCCTGAGTTGCTGGGATTACAGGTATGTACTACCATGCCAGGCTGTGTATACCCATTTTGGAAATTTGTGAAAAATCAGGCTTTTTTTTTCCTGAACCCCTTCTTGAATCTAATGAATCTTTCTGGTTAAGTTTTATAAAAATATTTCTGTAAAAATGCCCTTTTTCCCCTATCTGATACAAAGCCCATCTGGACAAAAGGTCTGGGGTTACTGAAGAAATTTAAAGATTTAATTACTGAGTGGGTCCATTCATCAACTTTATGTCACTATAACAAATACCTGAGATAAATAAATTTACAAGAACAAAAGTTTGTTTTGGCTCCCAGTTTTGGGGTTTCCAGCCCATGGTCCATTGGCCCCGTGGCTTTGGGCCTGAAGTGAGGCAGTGCATCATGGTGGAGGCTCTTGATGCAACAAAACCACTTACTTCATGGCCAGGAAGTGAAGGGACAGAGGAGGAAGGGGCTGGGCTCTCACTATCCCTTGGAGGGCACGCCCCCAATCACCTGAGGACCTTCCCCTAGGTCCCACCTCTTAAGTTCCCACTTCTTCCAGAAGCAACCAGACCAATCCTTTAACACGTGGGCTTGGGGGATGTTCCAGATCCAAACAGATTTTTTTTTTTTTTTTTAATAATACAAAAAACCTGGGAGGCTCAGCACAGGAGGAAAGGACATTTGTGATGTTTCTGGAAGCTCTCCCTTCTTCCTGGAGGAAAACACCCCCTGCTGCCTTGGCAAGCTGATTCAATCTTTGAATTCTGAATCCAGTCCCCACTGGTTGTTGGCTGGCAAAGGGGTTTAGAACAAGATGCCTCTAGCGGTCCATTTGCAACCTGCACGAAACTGAATAATTTGGACTCTAGTGAGAGCCTTAGGTCCCTCAGTAGGGGTCACCTTGGGAGTCCTGATATTCTGATGACCTGGCCCATGCACACCCTGCCCTGACACTGTAGACTCTGTTCCCAGTGGACAACACGTGTGTCCTGTGGAATTATACCCCTCGTGTGTGTGTGTGTGTCCTGACACGCCAGTGACATTTTCTCTGTCCTGGAAGGTGTTCAGGTCAGCTTTACCTCAACAGCTTGTGCTGTGCCAAACTTACAGAAAAGCCACCACCTCCTTTTCTAAGATAGATTTTGATGACTAATGGGACTCATTTTTAGCTGGCTGCATCCAGGATCTCTGAAGGAGATAACTGAGGCAGATGCTGTGCATTGGTCTCGCCCTGCTGCATGGGGTCCTCCCCGTGATAATTTTGCTGTTGTCTTGGTCAAGGGCAAAGGGAACAGACCATGCAGAATTACAGGGGTTCTGAGAGAGGCCTGCCTACAAGGTCAGTAGCTGGAGGTGGGGACCTGGGGAGCATTGCTACCATCCCTGGTAAGAGGGAACTTTCCATGTAATGATGGAGAAAGAGCTCCAGGGTACATTCAGTTAAAAACACAACAACAAAAAGGCACAGTGTATGTGATAAGTTACCATTTGTGTAAAAACAAAACCTTATTTACAGGTGGTTTTTATTTTGTTCTTGTCATTATTTTCCGAAGTGCTAAACATGCCACCTATTCTCACGACTTGATGGAGGGTTAAAGGAAGAGGAACCAGTGCAGTCTTGTCGCTTGGAACCTTCAGCTTTTCCGAGTATGGACTGTACAGTGTCTTCATGCTGATTTCCTTTTCAGTGCATCTAATTGCCCTTCCTGGTTCTGCAGCAAATTGTATTTACACGATTTTCATCATAATTTACAATTTTGCAAATCAAGACTTCAGGGAGGGGTCATATTGATTGAGGTATGATTTACACGGAGCGGAAGTCACTTTGTTCAGTGTACCTTGGAAAACATCTACAGTTGTGTCACCATCACCCCAATCAAGATAAAGAACAATCCCTCAAATGTACCCACCCACCTTCACACTCCCTCCATCCCTTACCCCCTTGGGGCTCTGGCCCCTCAGACCTACTTTCTGACCCTACCGTTTTGCCTTCTCCAGAATATCAATATAAATGGGTCAGTCTTGTGGGTGTTTTATAGCAGGGAGATTGAACTCAGGGATTTGCTCATGCTAGGCAAGCGCTCTACCATTGAGCCCCCAAAACAGTCCTTATTTCTTATTTTGAGACAGGGCTTCACTAAGTTGTTGAGGTTGGTCTTGAACTCACAATCCTCCTGCCTCAGCCTCCTGAGTTCCTGGGATCACAGGCATGGCCACTCTGCCTTTGGAGCACCAAAATTTTTAATTTTTGAATAGTTTAACTTATCTCCTTTTTCTTACATCCCTATGTTTTGGGTGTTCTAAGAAGTGAGCTGACATTTTAATGTAAAAGAAAAGAGTCTTCAACACAAGGGTTGTGATCCACCAAGCAGTCACCTCTGGAGGCAGAGCGCTTACTCAAAACAGTCATGTTGGCAGTAACATGAACTCCCCCCATTTTCTGGTCACTCTGTTTTACTTGGCAGGGACTGTGGTAAGCATGCAACATGCCCTGCCCTTTCCTCATCCAACCCCTCATCAATCCTCTGAGGTGGTTTTATCACCACATTTTACAGACTAGAAAGTGGAGGCTCAGAGAAGTGCCTCAGGACACACAGCTAGAAAGTCGACATCCGCAAATGGAACCCAGGCCCGCCTCTCACCAAAGTCCACGCTCTCAGTTGATCTCACCATGCTGTAGCTGACCAGAAATAACCTCCACAGGGGGGCTGGGGTTGTGGCTCAGCGGTAGAGTGCTCACATGGTACGTGAGACGCCCTGAGTTCGATCCTCAGCACCACATACAAATAAATAAAATAAAGGTATTGTGTCCAGCTACAACTAAAAAAAAAAAAAATTAAAAGAAAGAAAGAAAGAATCTCCATGTCATCTTCTAGCAGCAGACAAATTCTGCTCTCCTGGTGCTTCCCACTAAGATCCTGGAGAAAGTACCACTTCCTTTGGCCCATGGCTGAGTGGAAAGGGCAAGCTTGGCACAGAGGTCAAGTAGTCAGGGATGGTGGTGGCAGCAGAATGAGGGGACTCAGCAGCTCCCAGGGTAGAGCAAAGCCTCTGCATAGACAGAGACTTGTGCTCCTGTGTCCGTCACTAGCAGAGTGGCCTGGGGCAATTCACTTGCCCCCTCTGAGCCTCAGTTTGCTTGTCTGTACAATGGGAAGGTTAATAAGACCTTCCTCACAGGGTTGCTATGAGGACCATCTGATCTAATGTATGCAGCGAGCTTTGCTTGATGCCTGGCATGTGGCAGGCACTCAGTGAATGATCATAATATGGATTTATTGTTATAAGGAAGGAAGGAGGGTTCTCAAATGTCAAGTTAAGGAATTTGGATTTTACTTTGAGGCAGTGGGGTCTATTGACTGTTTTATAGCAGAGTTGCAACATGATCAGAACTTTAAAGCCTGCTCTGCTCAAGGTCAGCAGAGGGAAGAGGCTGAGCAGACACACACCCATTGTCCACCTGCTGTGCTTGCACAGTGTGGCTCAGCAGCTGCATTGTGACTCTTTGGTATGTTTGGGAAACAAATAAACCAAGAGGCTTTAGTTACAGTTTAAAAGCAGACCTAAGCCAGGTGCAATGGCACCTGCTTTAGTTCCAGCTACTCAGGAGGCTGAGGCAGGAGGATCAATTGATCTCAAGAGTTTGAGATGGGCCTGGGCAATATAGGGAGACCCCAACATTTTTTCTTTTTTAATGGGTCTAAAAACAACGAATAGCCTGAGCTCTGCTTCCTGGAATCCACAACTACAGACAGTAATGAGGATTCTAAGGTGTAAGACTGTGAACAGGATGTCCCTCCTCCCCATCCAGGCTGCACAGTCACCAAGCAAGTGCTGAGATCTCAGTTGGGTGCCGAGGGGGTGAGGGCCGGCCAGGGTGCCCAGCTGGTCCTGTTATCAGGGCTGGTGCAGTTGGGCAGGCATCGGGGTGGGACTGCTCTTTATCTTTTGAGGCACAGAGCTGTGAGCCTGAGCATTGGGGTGACAGGCAGCTGTTTCATCAGGTATCGGTGACAGCCTGAAGGGTCCAGAAAGTTGATGGCACAGGATACAAGATCTCTGGACACTGGACCCGGTGATCTTAGGCCACTCTCAGCTCCGCTCTTGAATATTAGTACCCCAAACCCTGCAAATGGGGGCACTGGATCTGACCTGGTTTGAAGCCTGTCCTCTGTGCTTGGCACTGGGGATATCAAGCAGATTCCTGGCTACTTGTTCTTGTCTCTCCAGTATCCATTCCTCTTTTGACAGCTTCTCCCTTTTCTTCTGGGGGACCCTTTCCCTAGTGTTAGGGGTGGGGCATGTGAGCTAGAATTGCCCCATGAGAATCCCTGTGGTTGGATCAGGGATGGTCACAGGACCAGAAGAGGCCAATGTGGGTTTGCCCTGGGACTTCCACTTGAGAAGGGGCTGCCTCTGAACTTGGGGTTTGCCAACCCAATTGAATGGTTCTACGGTGGCTATATTGAAGCCCCCTGAGGGAAGGTGTGTCTGTGGTCTAAGGCAGCACAGGAAGTTATAGCTGAGAGGGGCAGGTTCCTGAGCCTCGAAGCTCATTCCCAGCTTCTGCAGGAACCCAACATTTCCCCATCGGCTTTAGCTAGATGGAGTTGTTTCTAGCATTTGCCACTGCTAGTCCTGACAAACCGGAGGAGAATAATAATAACAGTAACAACAACAGTATCTCTAAGCAGGTATTCACAGTCATGGGGAGGGGTGTGTGTGTGGAGGGAGTGGATTCAGCAGGGAAGAATATGTCATTATCAACATTGTTTAGGTTTGCTGGCACAAAATGATAAAATCAACAGACGTTAGCTGTTTTTATTTTTATTTTATATTCTCTAAAGTCAATGCACCCTTGGTGGTAGAGTAGACATGCCTACTCCTTTACCAGGAAGGACTCACTTGCTGCTCAGCTATGGGGAGAGAGGCCAGATGTCACCTCCTATAGGGTCAGCCTCAGCTGCAGAGGCTGCTTGAGGCCACATTCTTCCTGGGCAGACCCTATGTGGTAGCTGAGCAAGAGCATGGGAAGATTGGGCCATTTGAGTGGAATGGGGCACAAGTCTGCCTGGTAGGTCTGTGTCTAGCGCTCCTGGGAGGATTCGCCAAGTCCCAGTTAGGTCTGCACCATGACTTCTCCCCAGTGCAGCTCCCCCCTTTCCTTTCACCCATGTGGTTTTCTAAGTCACCTTTCACTTTGAGGTCTGTTTCTAGGGACCAGCCCTAATCCCCTACCCCCTGTGCCATGGATGGACAGCACACACCACCTCCCCCACTCATTATAGTGTCTACTTAATCCTCTGGAATCACTGCTGTTTCCCATTCTACAGACAAAACTGAACCTCAGCAAGAGGAAGTCACCCAAATCCACTGTCCACTGTGGCTAGCAAATGCTGAGCCAAGCCCCCTATGGGGCGCACCCTGAAGTTCCAGCTCTTCAGAAGGCTGAGGCGGGAGGCTGGCAAGTTCAAAGCCAGCCTCAGCAACTTAGTGAGACCATGTCTCAAATAAAAAAATAAATAAAAAAGTACTGGGGATGGTAAAGCACCCCTGAGTCCAATCCCCAATGCCAAAAAAAAAAAAAAAAAGCCATGTGCAATAACACATCACATGGTTGTTATAGATGTAAACAAGCTCAGGAGTATATGTTATTATAAAAATGAGTGAAATAATTCAGAAGTCATGAGATTTGAACATTTATTAGCTTTAATTTAATCATTTAGTTGTGGGGTGTTTTTGCTGCTTTTAAACTTGATTTTTTTTAATATTTATTTTTTAGGTGTAGATGGACACAACACAATGCCTTTATTTTTATATGGTGCTGAGGATCGAACCCAGGTCCCGCCCGTGCTAGGCGAGTGCTCTACCGCTGAGCCACAATCCCAGCCTTAAACTTGATTTTTAAACGTAACTTAATTTCTAGTAATATTTTTTAAAATCAGGCTCACAGGCTTCCTGAGGAATTGAAGGGACGTTCTTCTGAGTCCCTGCAGCTCTCCCTCCACTGCAGTTGCCTGAGGGTTGGGGTGGGAGGTCCCCATGACTGGGGGATAAAAGGAGAAAATCAAAATCGGTGGCCCCCGGGGAGGTGGCAGCAAAGCCCAGGGCATATCAAAGGGGTTTTCCTTCCCTTCTGTCCAAACTACCATCACGTCAGTGCTCTGTTACTTGCATAAGCCATGGGTGGAGTTACTCAAGACCAGCCATTGATCCCTTCCAGCCTGTACCCTCGCCACCCACAGTCCCCAGGCTTGCGAATGTCTCCCACCTTTCACTGTGGAGTGCTGACTTTTACTTTTGGCAGAAGCCAAAGGGGAGTTCACTTTGGCTTCTGATTTGCTCAGTTGCCTTCAATATATTGCTTAAGCTCTCTGGATCCCCTATCCCCATTTCCAAATATTAGGGAGAGTTGTGGTGTGTCTCTGTTACCTACAGGGACAGAGGTGGCAATGTGTTCAATGCAATGCACCTGCATTCAACATAACCCTGTGAGGTCTGTCGTATTGTAGCCCTGTTGCAGAGAAGCTAAGCGGTTCATACCAGCAGGTGGAGTTGGGATTCCTTTCTCCTTCCCCCCAGTCCTAGTTTCTCAGCTTTCATGGCGCACCTCACTGCCTCTGGAGACCCAAAGGATTTCTTAGAAATGGAAGAGGTGTGAGAGGCCAGTGGCAGGGACTTGAACCCCCACTGCTCCAGGAGCCTGGAGAATGGCAGAGAGCAGAGCTGATGGCGTGGTGGGGAATTGCTTCCCACAGTGTGTCAAAAAGGACAATGACAGTTCCAGCCAGTTGCCTGTGGGGACAGACATGGGCCCAGCGTGGCCAGATTTTGTTCAAGAGAACTTAGACATTTGTATTTTTATGTGAAACCATTGGCTTGAAAATTGTATTCTTTTGAATTTCATTTCCATGACATTATCCAGAACAGACAGGTCCACAGAGACAAGGTGTGGACTGGTGCTTGCTGGGGGGTTAGGGAAACCCGGGACTGCTCATGGGTACAGAGTTTTCCTTACAGCTGGTGGAAAGAAATGTTCTGGAACTAGACCAAGGTGAGAGCTGCCCAACATTGAGAATGTGCTTACTGTCACTGAATTTTTCACTTTAAAATGGCTAATTTTATGTTATCTGAATCTTGTTTCAGTAAGATGAATTGGACTGGCTTTTAAATTTTTCTTTTCCTTTTAAAAAAATTTATTTATTTATTTATTTATTTATTTATATTTGGTACCAGGAATTGAATTCAGGGGCACTCCACCATTTAGCCACATTTCCAGCCCTATTTTGTAATTTATTTAGAGACAGGGTCTCACTGAGTTGCTTAGGGCCTCATTGTTACTGATGCTGGCTTTGAACTTGTGATTCTCCTGCCTCAGCCTCCTGAGCTGCTTGGATTACAGGCGTGTGCCTTTGTGCCTGGCTCCTTTGTTTTTTTCCTTCACTCTTGAGGATTGAGACCAGGGCCTTGCACATGCCAGGCAAGTGCTCTACCACTGAGCCACATCCCAGCTCTTTTTGTTTTATTTGGGACAGGGTCTCACTAAGTTGCCCGTGCTGGCCTCAAACTTGCTATCCTCCTGCTTCAGACTCCTGAGAGCTAGGATTACAGGCAAAGTTTCTTTATAATTTTGTGCACTTTAAAAAAAGTCAGGGGGGCTGGGGATGTGGCTCAAGCGGTAGCGCGCTCACCTGGCATGAGTGTGGCCCGGGTTTGATCCTCGGCACCACATACAAATAAAGATGTTGTGTCTGCCAAAAACTAAAAATAAATAAATAAATAAATAAAAATTTAATAAGTCAGGGGCTGGGGTTGTGGCTCAGTGGTAGAGCGCTTGCCTAGCATGTGTGAGGTTCTGGATTTGGTTCTCTGCACTGTGTATAAATAAATGCATAAAATAAAGGTTCAACAGCATCTAAAATAACAATAATTAAAAAGAGTCAGGTTCTTGCTATGTTGCCCAGGCTGGTTCGAAACTCTTGGGCTCAAGTAATCCTCATGCTTCAGCCTCCCAAGTCACAGGGACTACTACACGAGGGTATACCATGCCTGCCATGCATTTTTTAAAATTGGAAAATCATATTTTTATTGAGTGTATAGTTAATTAAACAAAAAAGAGGAAAAAATAAAGAAAGCAATCCACTAATAACCTTTATCTATAAACAACCTTGGTGGACCTTTTGGTAATATCTATACAGACTACTTTCTAAAAGTAGATCCACATGTATGGATATGATACTTTTCTGTAGATAATTTTTACATATACTTTGTAACACTTTTTTCATGGTAATAAGTATACATGTTTGTACTCATGCCTCTGTGTGTATGTGTGTGTGTGTGTGTGTGTATGTGTTTCCATTGAAAGACTGTATCACAATTTCTTTAACCATTTCCTAGAACAAAACATTTAAATTGTTGCTAAGTCTTACCATTACAAACTGCATCCAGGGTGATCCAGTTCACCTGAATGGAGCTTCACTGTCTGTAAGAATTCCTTCTTGCCTTTCCGGGTGGTGAGGCCCAAGTCCAAGGCTTCCTCATGCTAGCTAGGCAAGCATTCTACCACTGGACTATGCTCCAGCCCAAACAATTTCTTTCTTGTTATTACTTTATTGTTTTGGTTCTTGGTATTGAACCCAGAACACCATTCATGTTAAGCACAGCCCCCCCCCCGTTACTTTAAAAAATTATTGTGAATTAGCATTAATAAATATTCTTAAGTTACTTTCTCCCCTGCCCCACACTTTGTGGAGGAACTAAATATTAACAACTTCACCATATTAGTCAGGGTACTCTAGAGGAACAAAATCAACAGAAAGTATGATTATAAAAAGATGATTGATTAGCTTGCCTTACATGACCAGAAGCTGGATAGTCCACGTGGCTATCTGAAGGCTAAAAAACTGGAGGAACCAATAGCTTCGAAGTCCAAGATGTTGACAGCTCAGAACAAGAGGGATCAACAGTGCTACACCAGTTGGAGACCAAAAGCTTCTGGAAACTTCCTGAAGAATCACTGGCAGAGTGAAGGAGGGAGGGTCTGCTATCCCCAGGTGCTCACAGCAGCAATCAAGAACCCATTCAAGAAGAATCAAACTTGCACCTGCAGCTGTTTTTTTTTTTTCTTTAAACTTTTACTCCATTCAAGCCTCCATCTTATTGGATGGTGCTGCCCTTGCTGAGGGAGGGTCTCCACTCTGATTTGCTGTCCCACATGCGAATCATTCCTAGATGCACCCTCATGGACACACTCAGAACCCTTTTAATCTTCCACATCTCTTAATCTAATCAGGTTGACAATTCAAATTAATTGTTACATTCACCTACATAACTACCTTTATCCATTCTCATGCAATCATTTTGAGTATACAGGGGAGCTGACTTTGTGTATAAAAATATGATTGTTTATTGTATGGTTCTCTGACTTATTTTTCCAAATGCTTAAATATTGGCAACTGTGATTGGTATCCCTTTTACTTCCTCTCTACTACATGTTGTTTTAGCATAGCAGGGTTCCCCTACAGAAGGCCACTGTCCTAGGGGATGGCTACATTTCCTTCTAGATTCCCTAAGAGCTGCCTACCTGTCTTAGTCTGTTTTATGTTGCTATAACAAAATACCTGAGACTGGGTGCTTTATGAAGAATAAAGACTTATGCAGCTCATGGCTCTGGAGATTGAGAGATCCAAAGTTGAGGGCAATGCCTTTTCTTGCTGGTGAGACTTCCTGTAGAATCCTGAGGCATGACTTGTTGACAATACCGGGTAGGAAAGTGCAGAAAATCGTCCACTTTGAGGTGGGTCAGAGAATGATTCCCAGGGCCAGGAACTTTGGAGCTGGATATTGGAGGAGGAGCTGGAGTCTGGCCTGGGATGCACGAGGGGAGAGACAAGCAGGCACTGAGACCCAGGGCTCAGAGGGAGTGCACAGTCCATGTGCCAGCAACTGTTGGAAGTTCAGAGTGGGGGAAGGAGGGAGTGGAGGGTGTGGGGCTGGGGGCCTAAAAGCAAGCAGCCATCAGAAGGACTTGAAGGACAAGAAAAGTGCCAGAAAGCCATTGAAGTCCTTTAAGCAGCAGAGTGACAATGTCCTCTTTGGAAAGGTTCTTCTGGTTGCTGTGGGGAATGGGTTAATGGAGACCAGTTCAGAGGCTGCTGCAATCAGGGAAAGACTGGGGTCAGGGATGAGAGTGGAGATGGAGAGGATAATGGATTTGAAACTATGACAGCAGTACAAGGGACAGGGTCTAGGTTTCCCATAATAATCACAACCACAATGACAATGACAAAAGTCATAGTGACGCACAATAGCTCTGGTTTTAGTTGGCCCTGGTGAGAATCTTCTCTCCCTACATTTTACTTAGAAAATTTAAAACCTCAGAGGCTTGCAAGACAGTTTCCACAGACATTGGTATACCTTTCACTCAGATTTACAAATTCTTACATTTTGCTTTTCCCCACTTGCCTGTGTGTTTTTCTTTTCCTGCTGAGCCACTTAGAATTTGTTGCAGAAATCACTAATCACTTTTAATAAGGAGATTCTTTTATGTAATTGCTATGTCATGATCTTATTTAAAATATATAATGTTGATATACTAGAATTTAACATAAAGTCCAATTGGCCCAAATAATAAAAGCTACTTCTTTTCACTAAAAAAAAAAAAAAAAAAGAATGAATGAAAGAAACAAAGAAAAGTAAAATCCACTATGCAACAAGGAATAGGCATTGTATTTAGTTGTTCTCTTTTTCATCATCCTGCCCCTTTCTTTGTGGTCAAGGTTTGAAGAACTTTTTTAAAAAAAGTGATGATCAAACAAAATATAGGAGGCCTACTGTAATCAGTTCTACTGTTTTCTTTTTTTACTTGTTTAAAGATTTTTTAACTTTTTATTTGAAATTATTTTAAACTTAAATATATTTGCAAAAAATAGTAAAAAGACCATTTGTATTTTCCTCTAGTCATCAATTATTTACATTTTGCTGCATTTATTTTGTTGTTCAATTGTGTACAAATATATACTCATCTATTTTTTTTTTCTGACCCATGCAGTAAGTCTCCCCTCTTGTGCATTAATACTACAGGATATTATCTTATATAACCACAGTGCAAGCACTGAAATCTAGAAATTCAACATCAACAATATACTATTCATATTCAAATTTATTTAACAGAATATTGTTTATAGCTTTGGAGGGGGGAGACACAGAATCCAGTCAATAAATACACATTGTACTTAGTTCTTGCATCTCTTATTTTTTTTTAATCTAGGCAAATACCTAGTTAATCCCATCCCATCTCTCTCTCTCTCTCTCTCTCTCTCTCTCTCTCTCTCTGTATGTGTGTGTGTGTATTTCACAACATTGACCTTTCTGAAGCTTTCAGGCCAGTTGTTTTGAAAAATGTCCCCTTGCTTTGCATTTGTCTGGGTGTTTTTCCATGAGTAGATTCAGGCCAAACTTGTTTGAATACTTCATATGTGATGTGTCTTGCTCAGTGCAGAATATTAGGGACACATGCGAAAATGTGCACTTAGTATGCTCTCTCTTTTTCTTTTTAGTCACTGTTTGAAATGTTAGGTTTTTTTTTTTTTTAGGAGATGATTACATAAAATAGAGGAGGACTAGTATAGAGTTCTATTTCTTTTGCAAACTGTTGGGCGCAGCTGTTAAGTCTGATTGTTTGGTTCAGCTGGATTGGAACGCGGGCTTCCTTTTTTGCTAATTGGCTAAGTGGGTTATTGAGATGGTCTTCTCAGCTGTCAAGCGGGGATAATAATGTTCCTGGCTTCATGAGGTTGTTAAATTGATACGTTTAAGACAGATTTCAAAAAAGTATCTGGCATACTTTAAGTATTTGAAAAATAATTATTATCATCCCCCCCCTCCCCAGTGCTGGCACAAGCTAGTCAAGTCTCTACCCTTGATCTATGCCCCCAGCTCCTCATGGCTAATATTTTTACCACAATTTATAGAGGACGTAATACCTACTGCACAGACCTTCACCACTCCAGACCTAGGGCAGCGTGTGCAGATAGGAAGCGTTCAGAATAAGCGTTCAGCCCTGTGATATAGAGTGCTATCGACGCAGTGTACCGTTTTACAAGATGAGCAAACTGAGGCTTAGAGAGGCGAAGAAGGTCATACAGATCACTGTAAGTGTCAAGAGAGTGGATTTGAACTGGATTGAGGGAAGAGGAAGAAACCTGGATGTATTTTGTAAAATCCTTAAGGGCTCTGAAGGCATGAAGAATTGCATTGGAGCGCCAGGGCAGAGTTCTGTGGCACATACATAACAGCAGGCGCTCAAAAACGTTTATT
Organism: Marmota marmota marmota; assembly: GCF_001458135.2. NCBI lineage: Eukaryota > Metazoa > Chordata > Mammalia > Rodentia > Sciuridae > Marmota > Marmota marmota. Next base: position 2,450,095 of record NW_026000138.1, on the reverse strand, counting down.
GCGTGAATGACGAACGAAAATAAGTCACCTGGCAAGAGCTCCTGTCCAACGTATGGGTGCGCTTTTGCGTAGCGGCATCAGAACCTATCCTCCCAGTGCTAGGGCTAAGACCACGAGTTCATATGGGGATGTGGCTTGTGTTAGCCCCGCCCTTCGCCTCTCCTGGCTTTCTCTGAAGGTCGAGGTGTTTTGGCCCGCGGGTGGAGCCGTAGCCCCGTCTCCTCCAGGGTCCGTAACCCGGAAGCCGGAGTCCTGGATCCCTGAGAGTGCTCTGCGATGTCGGATAGGGGCGCGGGGCAGAGTGGAGGTTTGTCGGGGACCCGAGCGGCGACTGTCAGCGACATCCAAGTGCTGATGCGTCGCAAGGAGGAGATCGAGGCGCAGATCAAGGCCAATCACGAAGTGCTGGAGGGCTGAGTGGGGGCTCGGAGCGCAGCGGGCGTGGGCCCGGGAGGGCCGGGAGACCGGGAGGCCGGAGCCCCGCTCGGGCGCNAAGAGGTGGGGAGGTCCAGCGCCAGCAGCACCCCCTCTCCAGGATCTTTCCTGCAAGTCCCGCCTCCTGCCTATTGTGTCAACTTCTCCTTCCCCTCATGGGTCCTTCTGCCCATCAGGAAAGCTGGGGACCAACCGCAGGCGCAGGCGCATCACTGTCCTGAATGAATTATTTTATGCATTCATTTGCTTTTAGCTAAGGGACTGGGAGAGAGCAGAGGCTGGGTGCTGGTTTTCTGTTTCTCTTATAACAAATGCCCACGGACTTCCTGCCTTAAAAGCACACAATTTGAGCCTACTGTTCTGGAGGTGAGAAGTGCAGATGGGTCTCACTAAACTCAAGGTGACTGCAGGGCTGGCTCCCTGTGGAAGTTCAGGGAAGGTCCCATTTCCTTGCCTGTTCCCGCATCCGGAGGCCACCTCTATTTCCCAGCCCCTGGACGTCTCCGTCTTGAAGACGTCGCATCTCCCCAGCCTCTGATTCTGTCTTCGCGTCTTTCTCTCGCCCTGCTGTCTCCTCTTTCACTTGTCAAGACCCCTGGATAAAGGGCTGTCTCCCCGACTCAGGATCCATAACCAAGTCTGCCAAGTTCCTTTTGCCATGGCAGGTCACGTGTTCACCGTCTCCAGGGATGAGGCAGTGAGCACTGTGGAGGCCATTCCTCACCCTGCCCCTGGTAGGCAGCGGTCGGTCTCTACCATGGACTCTCATTACAAGGGAATTTATCATCTATGCTTTTCACTGAAGGATTGCCCTTTAATCTGTTTGAACCCTGGTTTCATCTGCAGTATGCCCTGGTGGGACATGGAACCCCAGGGCTTGACAGAGCTGAAGACCCCAGTTCCCCACAGCCAAAGTAAGATAATGGGACATCTTTTAAGAGTGTCACTTGACTCTAAAGATTTTGGTAAAAGAAGAACTTCATTTGTAGATTAAAATAAATAGGAAATAGGAAGACACAGAGAAGGGGAAAGCCATGTTAATATGACCAGGCTTGAGGGAAGTTTGGGAACTTTGTCTAAACCTTTAGAGACCCTGGGTTGTGGCAGTGTGCCTCTACATTAGGAGGACCCTGGGGAGATTGCAGGGGGACTGAGCTACTGAGCACCTGCTGACTTCTTTTTCTCCAGATGATTAGTTTGATATTCTAACCATTTATTAATAGTCCCCTCTTTCCTTCTAATTTAAAATGCTAGTGTTGCTACATACCACATTCTCACTCATGCTTAGGTCTATTCTTGGTCTTTTTTTCACTCTCCTATTGATCTATTCTTTGGGTGCCCTATGGTGCCATCTTAATGACTTTATTACACATAAGAATCTGTTGAGCAATTCTTCCTCATTGGTTTTCTTTTGAAAAACTCTTCTCATAATTTTTTTTTAAATAGTACTGGGGATTGAAAAGGGACACTTCACCAATGAACTATATCCCCAGCCTTTTTTTTTTTTTTAAATTCTGAGACAGGTATTTGCTATGTTGCTGAGGTTGGCCTTGTACTTGAGATCCTTCTGCCTCAGCCTTCTGAGTAACTGAGATTATAGACATGTGCCACCTTGCCCAGCTCTGTGAGATATAATGTTTCATTTTGTTTTGGTTCTAGGAACCACTGAGCCATATACTTAGTCTTTAATTTTTAATTTTAAGACAGGATCTTGCTAAGTTGCCCAGACTGTCCTCAAACTTGCAATCCTCCTATCTCACCCTCCTGAGTTGCTTGGCTTACAGGTTTGTGCCACTGGGCCTGGCTATTGTTATTTGTTTTGTTTTGATTTTGGAGACAGGTCTCACACATTGTTTCTGTTTGTTTTGTTTTGGTACCAGAGGCTCCTGGAGGGTGACAGGCTGTGTCCCACAGATGCCAGATGCAGGTGACATTGCAGGTATGCCTAGGCCCTCTTTGAAACTCTTCAGAGGGATTTGTGTGAGCAGTTTGGCTTGACCAAAGAAGTGGAATACAGAGCTGTAGGATAAGTTGTTTTGAGGTTAAGAAACAGTTATCAAAATGCCAGTGCTATGCTGGACTAGCCTAATGGCAGGACTTGTTTGGCCTGGCTATTATTTTGAATTAGCCTTTTGTATTATAAAATCAGAGGATTTTCCCCACAAGCACTCGGTTTCCTGTTTTTCTAGAAAAATCAAAGCTGGCAACAGGATGATTGGGGCTGTGAACCCTGTCAGTCTGGCTTCATAGCCTGAGCCCAGCTAATGTGGGACTGCTCTGCCCAGAGTTAAGATCCTTCATATGGGTCTGAAGAGGTTTTTACACTTAGCACTGGCTGCCTGTTGCTCCACAGGAAGACAAGCCCAGAGTTCTCTGATTGTTCCACAAAGAAGCAGAATTTGTATATGGAATAGCACAGCTTTCTTTCTTTCTTTCCCTTTTTTTTTTTTTTTTTTGGTTTTTGTTTTTGGTAAAAGTGATTGAACCTGGGGTGCCTAA
>NW_026000138.1:2404118-2446599 GCF_001458135.2 Marmota marmota marmota | reverse complement strand
GTGTGGTGCTGGGGATTGAACTCAGGGCCTTGTGCATGCAAGGCAAAGCACTCGGCCAACTGAGCTGTATCCCCAGCCCTCTTGCAGCTGCCTTTACCCGAGAAATGCTTTCCATGGATTTCCCTGAGCGGCTCCCCATAGTCACCTTCTCAGAGGGGCTTTCCCTTGATTGAATTAGTCGTCCTCCCAACTCCACCGCCTCTCAACCTCAGACCTAATTGATTGTCTTCTAGGAAACGGTACTACCGTCCTTTCCTCTAGATTGTAGGCTCCCCGTCCCCACGTTCCAGAAATCTCCCCACCCCTGCCACCCGACCAGCGCAGTCCCGCTTAGCAAAGCGCTTGCACCCTACCCCACGCTGGCTTGGGTCGCAGGGCGCAGGGATCCCCTAAGGCAGATGCCTCCAAGACGCCTCGGTGCTGGTGGCAAAGGGGCGCCACTGCTCCTCCCGGGCACAAACTCCCGCACTGCATAGTACTGAGTGTGCTTTACTCCTTACTCATAAGGGCAGGAACAGATCAAGTAAGAGGGCGTGGTCGTGGGATAGGTGGAGCCTTGCGCCAGGAAATCGTTTGGTGGACGGGGTCTGAAGGGAGATGCCAGTGGGAGGGTTGAGCATATTCCAGGTTAGGGGCATGACTTGTGGTGGGCGGGTCCTGTGTGCTGACCAACATCCCCGCGAACTACAAATTGGTGAGGTTGCCTCGGAGCTCCTGCGCATCCTCCAAAGCCTTGAACAGCGAGTTGAAGTTGCCAGCTCCAAAACCCTGGAGCGGGAGACAGCAGGTGAGCTGGGGACCCAGAAAGCCGATGATGCTCCCTGCAGTCCCTGCTCAGGGCCTACCTGGTGGTTGTGGCGCTGAATGACTTCCAGGAAGAGTGTAGGCCGGTCCTGCATAGGTTTGGTGAAGATCTGCAGGATGTAGCCTTTCTCGTCATAATCCATCAGGATTTGCAGCTCCTGGGCGAGAGACAGGGCAGAAAGCTAGCCTTTCCTTCTAGCCTGGCACGGTGGGATCCTTAGAAAGTCCAAGGGACCTGGGTGCCCCAAGCACCAAGAAAAACTTTTTTTCCAGCTATTCCTGGCCCCTTCAAATATATCCCCAAACTGTTGTGTTACCACCCTTCTGCTGCAGCCCTTGCTAAGTAATCATCCAGCCAGGCCTGCTGCTGGGTTTGTCTCCTTACAACTCCATTCTTCCTGCAGTCCTCAGATTAGATTGTTTCACTCATCTGTTTAAAATGAGGCCCTGGCTTCAGTCCCCACTACCCCTTCCAAAACCCAAAAACCCTCCGTGGAAATGGGAACCCTTGCCTATTGCTGCTGTGAATGTAAAATGGTGTTGAGTCAGGATGGTGCCTGGCATTTTGCCAGAAGGAGCGATTGAGAGGTGAAGCCAGGGAGCCATTAAGATGATGATAATTAAGTTAAGCTGTGTATAATTGCTGTGACTGGATGATGCTGGATTGAAACAGGCTGTGTATTCAGTTGTATATAGGTCCCTGCTGTCTGGCAATAGGGTGGCTCCTGCTGCCTCAGGCACCCGCTACTTTTGAGTTCTAGCGGAGTTCCCTGAGTTCCCATTGAGTTCTCAAGGAGCCCGTTGAGGGCGGGGAGAGTTCCTGGGGAGTGCGCATAGAGTGCCAGTGAGAGTACGGGCAATAAAGTATTTCCTGTTTGAACCTACAAGTGCCTCCTGTGGGCCAGACTGCGGCAAAATGGTACACCTATTTGAAACAGAGCCTGACTCTCTCTCAAAAGGTTAAACATAAAGTTAGCCTGTGACCCAGCAGCGCCACTCCCAGGCACATACTGAAGGGAAATGAGAACATACATCCACACAATACCTTGCACATGAGTGTTCATAGCAGAGTCATTCCTAATTGCCACAAAATAAAATTATATTATTCTCTTATGTGCGTATGTGAATATGTAAACTTGAATTGCATTATTTTTTAATTTTATTTTTTAGATGTTGATGGACCTTTATTTTATTCATTTATTTATATTTTATTCATTTATTTATATGTATGGCCTCATACATGCTAGTCAAGTGCTCTATCTTCTGAGCCACAATTCCAGCCCCATGAATTGCATTTGTATAATTATAATGTGCCAATAAAAAATCATGGACTGAACTACCTAATTTGTGAAAATATAAATAAGAATAGCCCCAAATTAGAAATAACCCAAATATCCACCAACTGATGAATGGATAAGCAAAATGTGATCCATCAGTGCAGTGGGATACTCTTCAACCAAAAAAAAAAGGAATGAAGTAGAGGTGGGGGTGTAGCTTAGTATGTTTGAGGTCCTGGGGTCAATGCTCAGCACTATACACTCAAAAAGGAATGAAGTACTGACATAGGCTAAAAGTAGATAAATCTTGAAAACATTATGCAAGTGAAAAAGAAAAACAGTCATGCTGGGCCCCCTAGTGCAGCTTCTTGGGAGACTTAGGCACAAGGATCACAAATTCAAAGCCAGCCTCGGGACTTAGTGGGTCCCTAAGCAACTTACAGTGACTTTGTCTCAAAATAAAAGATAAAAAAGGCTGGGGATGTGGCTCAATGGTTCATTCCCTGGTACCAAAACAAACAAACCCTAGTCATAACAGACCACATGCTGTATCATTATATTTATGTGAAATTCCAGACTAGGTAAATCTGCAAGACCGAAGGTAGTTTAGTGGTTGCCTAGGGTTACGGTGGCATGGGAGGAAGGAAGTGGAGGGGTTGGGAGGTAATGACTAAGAGGATCAAGGTTTCTTTCCAGGGTGTTGAAAATATTCTAAAATTGATGTTGATTTTGATTTTAGCAAATAGCGAGAGATAACCATTTAATACGAGTTCTGTACCAATTAGCTGTTAAAAAAGTAAACCCAAAACACCTTCAATGCTTTGTGGCTAAAGAAGTACAAAACTGCATCCTAAGAGCCCCCAAGAGGAACCGGACCCCGCCTACTCTGCCTTGGTACACCTCTTCTCAGATGCTGTCTTCAATCCACAGGAGCCTTCCTCCTGCTCCTCAGGCACTTGGAGCTTGCTCCCACCCCATCACCTTTGCACCTGCTCTTCCCTCTGCTGGGATGCTCTTCCTAGCTTACCTCTTGGCCAGGTCCCTCTTATTATATAGCTTTCCATTAAAGTCACCTTCTCAAAAGTTCGCCACTTCCTGTAACGTAGCCCTAGGTTGCCTGTTTTAACTTTACATGGCACCGACACACACACACACTCTGTTCCTTTCTGGTTTTCCCTCTGTGTGCCTGTGTCTGCTGCAGGATGGGGGAGGCCAGATGGAACTCAGGGCTCACATTGCCTGTGGCCTAGCATCTTGCTGGGCCTTACCTCCAACACGTCAATGCTCTCCTTCACCCGGATCTTGGCTGTCTTGAGATTCTCCCGAAGTTGCTTGTAATAGGTTGATGGTACAGTCAGGAACTCCATGCCTCTCTCTTGCAAGTTGCGAATCTGTCGCAGAGCAGGTTGAGATTAGCCTTTGTCTTTCCAGGCTCAATGTCCCTAAGCCAGGTGGAGCTGCTGGGCCATGAGGAGGCAGGATCCCTGTCCTTGCTCTCCTGAGTGCCAAGATGCAAGTGGCCTCAGCCCCTTCTGTCCTTGTCTGAGTCCCATTAGAGTAGGGATCCATGACGTTCACAGAGCACCCATTATGTGCCTGTCTTTCTAGTCTTGCTTCGTCCTGTCCCTGAAGCAATCCTGCTCTGTGCATTTCATAGCTGGGAAACAGGCATCGAGAGATTTAAGTATCTGTTCTCAGAAGAGAAGCCAGAGTGGATTTTATTCAAACACAGGCCAAATCATGTCATTCAGTGTTTACTTCATAGTGGTGCCTCATCTCAGAGTCCAATTCCAGGTTCTTGCCAGGCCCTCACCAGCTGCCCCCACTTCCACCTTAGACTCCATCTCCCACCTCTCTTTCCCTTGCTCATTCTGTTCCAGTCACACTGACGATCTCCTTGCTGTTCCTGCAACCTTCCTGGAAGATGTCCATCTCAGGGCCTTTGCCTGGGCCATCCCTCCTGCCCGGGGTCCTTCTTAGAGATTTCCACGGGCTTCTGTCCTTCCAACCCTTTGCATTCTCAAAAGTCTCCTTCCGTATGTGACCTTCCTTCACCCACTTTAAAGGTGAAAATCCCCCACCTTTGTTCCCCCATATCCCACCTGGATTCTTCCAGACCTCTCACACCACCTATTTATTTAATTTGCTTTTTGTCTCCATAAGAGCAGAAACTGTTACTAATGTGTCCCACATACCTAAAATAGCACCTAGCACATGGCAGAGCCTCAACAGGCGTGATACAAATGAAGTTCCAAAGGATTGGATGGGACAGTCCAGGCTCTTCCCCTTAAGGACTAGGCAGGACCCGCCTCCCCAAGGGACAGAGCCACAGACACAGGGTGCTTAATTTGGAGGAAAGCACAAGTCTGATCTTGTAATATAATATCCATATTTTCAAGGTGAAGCAGCTGAAGCCCAAGAAGGCTGCTGAGTGCCCCAGAGACAAATGGGGACTTGCAGATCTGGGAGCAGGATGCAGTCTTCCTTATCCTCTGGCATCTGCCACCATTAAAGCCCAGAATGTTCTAGAGACACCAAACTCTTCCAAGTGAGGTGGGTAGGGATTACTTACACAGGTGTGGGGACCCGCTTTGAATGATCACATCTTCCAGTCCTGAAGCACGAGGCTCTGACCAATCACTACATTTTGTAGTGACTTGGGCCTTGTCCCAGCTCAGATAGCAAGGCCGGTCTTCAGGTGTAGGCATACTTCTGAGGTTGAGTTACACTCACATGCCCCCTTGTAATTCTACACTTTCTGCTCTTTTTTTGGGGGGTGGAACTTTCTAAGAACAGTGCTCCCCCAAATAAAAGCTCACTTCCCAACATGCTCTCTCTCATCAGCCTCTCTTGACTTTGTCTTGCTCTCCCTTCTGGAGCCTGAGGCCCAGAGCCTGGGGAAGCCATCCTGAAGCTTGTGTAAATGTAAATTGTGTCTGTGTTTTATTTTGCTTCACCACAAATTCACACGCGTAAACCTAGGTCAGCTGCCCATGCTGGATGGGGGTGGCAGCAGGAGTTGCAGGAACCAGGCAAGGAACCCTGTCAGCCCTCTAGGCTGGAGAAGGGGACCCCAGACTGCCACTGCCCCCTCCCTCCCCATTCTGCAGAGAATTTCCCTGGAGCTGAAGAGAGGAGTCTTAAGACCAGGGATGGTGGGCTGGGGTTGTGACTCAGTGGTAGAGCGCTCGCCTCCCACATGCGAGACTCTGGGTTTTATCTTCAGCACCACATAAAAAAAAAATAAACAAGTGAAATAAAGGTGTTGTGTCCAACTACAACTAAAAAAAAAAAAAAGACCGGGGATGTTGTTCTAACCGTTGTGATGATGTCCTGGGTCTTGAGACCGACGTGCTGGACTCCAGCTCCCCCATTATAGTCCACATATTCCTGGGAAAGGCGAACAGGAGGCCCCTTTCATCGCTTCCGTTCCCCACACCCCTGCCCTGCCGGAGGCCTCAAGCCTCTTCCCTCCTCTCTCCTTCTCCACCCAGGCAGGGCCGCACCTGGATCGAGGACTTCTTCATGCCCATTGCGGGCTCATTAATGGGCATCTTGATGGTCTCCTCATAGTTGGTCACCACAATGGAGCGCAGAGAGCTGTACTCTGTGTGCACTTGTGTGTCATCCACAGACCAGAAGCGGTGGAACTGTAGGTTCCTCAGGTACCTGCAGGTGGCAGGCAGGACACATCTGCTCTGAGTTCTGGCCTGGGACTGGCTTCCCCTGCTCCCACTTCCACCCTCCAGAACATGTCCCCAAGGGGGCTCCAGAAGGGAGATGACAATCTGTAGGTCTTTACCCTTGTTGTGACAGTTTTCCTCAAGGTGGAAATAAAGTGTCTTATATCAGAAGCCACATAGGAGGCCATGCTCAGGTAGGGGGACTGGGTGGGGCAGGGGGATCCTGTGCACCCTGCTGGCCTTTAACTGCCACTGCCATGGTCACCCAGGGCTCTGCCTCAGGAGTATGTTAATGTTATGGTCAGAGCCAGTCAGTTGGGATTGTTTTTTTTCTAAAGGGAGCTCAGGTCTCTGCTCTCTGCTCTGGTCTGTCCCCACCTCCTGCTGTAGGAGGCCAGCAGGAAGCAGACCAAGTCAGGTAGAGGCAGTCTGGCCCCCCCCCCCACACTCACTGGAAGGGACACCCCTGCAGTTCCTCATGGGCGGAGGCTGTGGATTGCTGTAGTCCCTGGTCCTCTCATTCTTCAGGGGACAGATGTATGGGGAATAACTGAAGGGCTGGCCCTGGTTCACCTCCCACCTACCTGTGCTCCTTTCCACCTGGTACAAGGACTGGGGCCAGGGCCCTTGTGGGGAGGGACAGGGCTCACCATTCTGAGGCAGACAACATCTCCTGATCAGGCAGATTTCCGACAACATGATCGATGATCTCGAGACCACACCTGGGCCTAGGAAAAGGACAGCACTGAGGGGCATTGAGAAGGCTGCCCCCCCAAATCTCACCACTGCCCCCCCATCATAGCCACAACTCACACCTATGCAGCTCTTACTGGGGAGGAAAGTGTTTAACTAACTCATTAGTGCAACCCCTACTTTATAGATGAAGATGCGGGGCCATCGAAAACTCCAGTGCCCTGCCCAAGGTCCAATGGCTGAGGAGGGAGGAGGCTGGGATGGGACCTGGGGCCCTCGGGTGTTGGGGCCCGTTTGCTCTATGCCCTCAGAGGGTTCCAGCGGCCGCCAGGAGCTTGGCCCCATCCCAGAAGCCCAGTCCACATGGAGGAGGGGGACAGGCTCTCCACCCCACTCCTGTAGCTTGGGGCACTCACAGCTTGGGAAGCAGGGAGTCCTTGAGCAGGGGGGCCTTGAATCCAGGCAGGAACTGGCCGCTGTAGTTCGTCTTCTCTACCAGAGTGTGGGTGGTGTCCCCAAACTAGGGGTGGGAAGCAGACTGGCTCAGCCCTGTGCCCCCACCCACCACTGATGGGCCTTTTCATGGCCCCAACCCAGCCCTGGGTTCCTAAGTCAACTTGTGATCCTGGGAAAGTCATTTCTCCTGGCCTGGGGCTGTGGCTCATTGGTAGAGTGCTCACCTTGCATGCGTGAGGCACTGGGTTTGATCCTCAGCACCACATAAAAGTAAAATAAAAATATTGTGTCAACCTATAACTAAAAAACAAGTGTTAAAAAAAAAAAGAAATTCACTTCCCCTGACTGGCATTTGTTGCCATCTGTCATTCACTTAGGAGTTTCCATCACAGTCTACCTGCCTCGTAGGACCAGAAGCCCTGTGAGGACAGGGATGCTGTGTCGCTCATCATGGTGTCTGTGGAGGCATCAGCTCTAATGCTGAAGGGTGTTCAACAGGCATAATGCTCTTCCTGCCCAAGGTGATCGTCTCTGTCCTACAGCAGCACGGGGCTGCAGAATCAGTCATCTCTGCCAAGTGCCTACGGTGTGCCAGGCTCTGCTCTTCTAAGTGTTCTACGCCAATGGTCACACTCAGCCCTCACAATGGCCCTGGGAGGGGTTCTAGCTGAAAAATCTGAGGCACAGGATGGTTCACTAGTGTGCCTCAGGTCACACAGGAGTCCAATTCCACCCTTGCTTATTTAAACTGAATCGCAGAGAGGGAAGTTGGTCTGTCCATGGACTCACAGCTAGTGTGGGGCGTGGCTTCCCAGGCCCACCCTTCTCTCCTTTCGAACAATCCCCTGCACAAAACTGATGCCCCCATGCCGTCACCTCCCACTGGGGGGGCAGGGGAACCTGGGAAGGGTGGCTGGTGGCCCCTGCCACCTCTGCACTCTGTCCAGGCACTTTGGGAGGACAGAGCCCAGGGGGAAGCCCATGTTCTGAGGCCCATGAGTGGGATGGTGTAATGGGGTGAATTAGGAGCATCCTGGCATCTCAGTGGGTTCTGGCAGCAGGAGGGGCAGGGACATCAAAGGGAACTCACCGTCTGCAGCACAGCAAATTTCACCTTCCCAAACTTGTCTTCCTCCACCCAGGGCTCCCGCACTATCTTGGCACCCCGTTCTCGGGCTTTCTGCAGGGAGATGGAGCAGTGGGAGCTGGTGAGGGCTGGGGCCCCTGAGTCCTGGCCTGCTGCTCTGGCTGGGTTGGTTTCTATGTGGTTCTGACATGGCAATGTCACCTGTCTCCCCCACCAAAGTGTGCCTCATCCCCGTTGAGCAAGAAGGGAAACTGAGGACCAGGCTCAGAGTTGGGGCTTGGGAGACAAAGCTGGTGGGTGTGTCTGCTTCTCCTAACTCACTCTGTGGCCCTCCTCCCTCTCCAGGCCTCAGCTTCCCTCCCTGTACAAAGAAGAATGGGGGTGAGAATGGGGGTGGACATTTCTGAAGTGACCTCTGTGTGTTGGGCCCTGTGCCAGGAGCCCTGCGTGCCAGGTCTGTGCCTTAATTTAGCAAGCCCTTGCTTACTTCAAGCCAGTGCGACACCCAGGCCAGGCTTGTTCTGGGGATGCACTCGGCAGTCCTCACAGCAGCCCTGTCTGCCTTCTACAGCGAGGAACACGAACTCACACAGTTGGGAAGACCCAGACCCAGTCATGCTAGCTCTGGAATCTACTCTGAACCTCCAATCCACCATTTTTTTCTTTTTCCTTCAGTGCTGGGGATTGAACCCAGGCCTCAATTGTCTTTAGGGCTGCATTTGGTTCAGAGTCATAATCCAGAAATGGTAATTGTGATCTCTCTCTCTCTCTTTCTCTCTTATTTATTTATTTGTTGGTTGGTTGTTTTAGTTTTGGGGCACCAGGGATTGGACCCAGGGGTTCTTAATCAGTGAGCCACATCCCCAGCACTTTTTATTTTATTTTTTATTTTAAGGCAAGGTCTCCCTAAATTGCTTAGAGCTTCACTAAATTGCTGAATCTGCCCTTGAACTTGGTACCCTCATACTCCTGGCCTCAGCCTCCTAAGCTGCTAGGATTACAGGCATATGCCACCATGCCTGACTCCATTTCCTCTTTTAAAACTCAGTGAGGGCTGGGGATGTGGCTCAAGCGGTAGCGCGCTCGCCTGGCATGCGTGTGGCCCGGGTTCGATTCTCAGCACCACATACAAAGAAAGATGTTGTGTCTGCCGATAATTAAAAAATAAACATTAAAAATTCTCTCTCTTTAAAAAAAAAAAAAAAAAAACTCAGTGAGGTGCAGGCTATGACTATCCCCATTACAGGTGTGGAAACTGAACATGAAAGTGAGTATACACAGTAAGGGGCAGGGTTTCTGTCACTAGGACTTAGGTATGTCACGCCAACATCCAGCCCTGACTGACAGGGTCCCTGGGACCCACGGAGAGCGGGCTGCGCCTAAGGCCTCTTCCCAGGCCAGCCCAGGTACATTCTCACCTGCACAACGTAGTCACAGTCTTCCACCTCGAAAGCCACGTCCTTCACGCCATCCCCGTGTTTCACCAGGTGGTCGCCCATCTCTGTGGTCAGCAGGGAGCGCTGGCACTGGAGTTCAAGGCCCCTGGACAGGCTCTCTGCCTTCTGGGTTCAGCCCCCCTCGTGCCCTTCCCAGGCCCTGCCCTCTGACCCCTGACCCCTCCAACAGCCCTGCTGCCACCCCGGGGCCCCTCACCTTTGTTCCAGGGGTTGAGTGCAGAGGAGAAGACAAACACAATCTACCATGGTGGAGAAGGGGGTGTGACCGGTGGCTAAGGGGAGTGTGGGCAGGTGCACCTCCCCTCCGTCCTGCTCACCCCCACAAATCCCTGGTGGAGCAGGGGGCTAGCCATGTAGGACTCCTGAATCCCGGAGTCCAGCTTCTTCTCTGCCTTGGCCTCTCCCCCTGGTCCTGAGGGTTGGGGACTTTCTCCTGTGCCACCCCTAGGACCCATGATCAGCTATTGGGTCCCCTGGGGAAGAACTCCCAGGACCTCATGGGCCACAACTCTGCTGAAACTCCCTACACTTATGGCCTTGGCTTGCTGAACTTGTGGGGCCAGCACTGGACCAGGCTGAGGAGACTCGCCTGGGAAGGTCCCTGTTGCAAAGGTGCCGACCACGTTAGAGCCCCCAAGAGAGCTCTAAGAGCAAGGGGTCCCTGGGGTGTAGATGCACCTTTCCTTGCTTGACCACATGGCTGACCACCTCCCGGGAGCCCGTCTCCAGGCCCCTGTAGGCTAGTGGCTCGAAGCCCATCTTGCTGCAGTAGAAGGAGGCAGCCTAAAGACAGAGAGGTGACAGTGTTCGTGAGGGTGGAGAACCTGCCTGGGGCCCAGATGAGAGTCCCTGTCCCCTGCCTGCCCTCTTGCTCAGGAGCTGAGACTGCACTGGGGAAAAGGCTGCTCTGTAGTATATTCTGTCTTCAAAGGAGTTTCCTTTTTTTTTTTTTTTTTTTTTTTGGGGTACCGGGGATTGAACTAAGGGACACTCAACCACTGAGCCCCATCCCCAGCCCTATTTTGTATTTTATTTACAGACAGGGTCTCATAGAGTTGCTTAGCACTTTACCATTGCTGAGACTGTCTTTGAATTCATGATTCTTCTGCCTCAGACTCCCTATTCACTGGGATTACAGGCGTGTGCCACCATGCCTGGCTCCAAAGAAGTTTTCTGCTGGGGTCCAAAGTGTTGGGTCCCAACTGGGCCCTGATCCTGCCTTTTCAAGAGCCAATTTCAGACCAGCTGGGGGCTTTCCCTGGTCCAGGGGGCCCCTCTTGCGTGTCCTCTGCCCACTTCAACACCTTGTCCTGGTTACCTGCTTGGCATTGCCAACCCAGAAGGTCACAGAGTGGAAGTGAAGGAATCGGCCTCTCTCCGGCTGCAGGAGGAGAGAAGGAGGGAGGCTGAGTCCCTGGAAGGAGGTCTAGAGAAGTGCAGGTGGAGAGGTTTCCCCTGCCCGCTCCCTCGCCCAGACTCAGCCCCCAGCACCTAGGAGAGGCCAAAACCCTCCGAGCTCTGCCTGGCCTCAGGAGACACTGCTCACGTAGAAATTGAGTCCCTGGAGTGTGCAGGAGTGTCCGGGACTGGGAAGGCCCCTCAGGAGGCAGCCCAGCTTTCCCAGGAGGAACAGCCACAGCAGCAGGGATTGAAGGGAGACTTAGCCAGAGCTTCCAGATGAGGTTAAGAGGTCAGCAGATGAATTAAGAAGAGCTGACAGTTTTTCAGGAGGGTGCAAGTGAGTCCAGCCAGTCTCGGGGAGTCCAGGTATTATCAGACCCCCAATCTTGTTCCTCTCCACTTTGTGCTCACATGCTGGTCTCCCCAGCCCAGACACCCTTCTGGACCCAGGTCCCCCATTCCCTTCCTGCTCACCTTTGCTCCTTTGTCACTATAGGTCGTCTAAGGAGAAAGAAAAAGACAGTGAGGCTCTGCCAGGGGGACAGGCACTGCTGAAGTCTCATGGCAGGTCCTCATCCCCCGGGGAGCCACCATGGCCCTAGGCAGACCCTCACCATGGCTGATCTGGGTCAAGCTTCCTGCCAGGAAGACAGGGACGCACAGCTCTTGGGAGTGCTGGACAGAGCTCTGTATTTACCAGGGCGCAGGGCCTGCCCCTGACCTCCCTGGGGGTGGGGAGCTGAGGTCATCCCATGGTATAGTCTCTCCAGGACCCCAGAATGGGACTGTGATCTTTGCCAACCAAATCCATAGTTCAGAAGCCAAGGCCAGCTTGAGGGCAGGTGTAGCTTTAGAACTTCTTCTTTTTTTTTAATGTTTATTTTTTAGTTGTAGTTGGACACAGCTTATTTATTTTTATGTGGTGCTGAGGCTCGAACCCAGGGTCTCGCACGTACCACTGAGCGCTCTACCACTGAGCCACAACCCCAGCCACCCCAGCCACCCCCTCCCCCCAACCCCCTTCAGAACTTCTTACTCAGGGAATTTGCGGGCTGATCTTGAAGCCCTCTTTGCAGAACAAACATATAGACTGTATTTGGAATAAAAAGTAATAAAGTAGTAAAAATAAAAAGTAATACAATTCCATGGCAGTTGGGGCACGTGGACAGGGATTTGCTTACTGGTTCTGCTACGTACCATGTGACTGGGGCAGGCACAGACCTTGTGAGCCTCAGTTTCTCCATCAATAAAATGGGAACCATAATAATATGAGGGGATTCTGAGAGCATAGTTCAACGCTTTGGAGTTGGACCTGCACATAGCCCTGTATATAGCACGAAGGGACAAGAGCTATTTCTTTGAGATTTGAAGGAGTCCTAAAGGGGGTTGAGTCCTTGGCATTACTGTGGCCTGAGTATTGGAAGAGAGCATTGGTCTTGCCCCTGCCCAGTCTACAGCACCCACCAGGCTCTGGGTCCATGCCAGTCCCCTGAAACTCTCTTCATTGCTTTGATGATGGAAACCCTAGCCAGCAACCCTGAGGGTTGGAGTACAGGACAGAGGACTCTCCCAGGCTATGCCCTTGGCAAGTGGCTGCACAGAACTGGAGTGTGAACCAGGGCTTCTACCTCTGGGGCCCACAGTTTAAATTGCATCTAAATGGGAGATATTGATGTCCCCAGGAAACGGAGGCCAGAGTGGCAAACACATTTCCCCAAGGTCACAGAGCTGGTGACCTTGGGGTCAGAACAGAACTCTGCCCTGCAACCCATTGGACTCTGCAGCTGGGTCTCATCCACCCATCCACCCATCCCCTCCCTGCCTTTCTCTGTCTTCTGGGCTATTCTATAGGCAGTGGAGGTGGCCCCACCCCCTCATTCTCCTCTCCCAGATGGCTCTCCAGGCTTCCTGCCCCTCCCTCACCCCCAACATCCACCTCAGCTCCCTGAGTCTATTTTCCATTTGAGAAAACTAGAGTGGAGCTCATAGGCCTAGAAGGTTCCCCTGGGGGAGAAGGGATCAGTGCAGCCCATCCATCCCTCCAGGCCAGCAGGAATATCTAGTCCCCTGCTTGCTATGGCCAAATCAAACCCCTATTCCTGGATCTTGGCCTGGCTAATATGCTGGGCACAAGATCAATGTTTTCAGTCCAGTCATCACATCTTGAGCAGCTCCAGAGGCCAATGGCTGGTGTCCAGTTCAGCTGAACAGGGTTGGTGACTATGTTCCTCCTCCACTCTGGAATTTGTTTTCAGAAGCATTGTGGGTTTGAGTCTCACTCTGGATCCCTGCAGGTGCCACTGCCATCTGTGGGCAGAGCCTAGGGACTCTGTGAGTCCCAGTGTCTGGAGCACCCTGTTCCTCCCTGATGCAACTAGCTTGGGCTGGGCTCAGGTGATAACAGATTAGCAGCAGTGGGATATGTCCATTGCTCTCTGTGCCCAGCCTGTGCCAGGAGGTGGGTTCCAGAAGCCTTGCTCAACCGTCACTCTAAACAGATGGGCACCTGAGATTCAGCCTGCACCACACCCTGAGGGGCAGAAAGGGTACACACTGGGGGCTGGGCTGGCACCCTGGAACCTGGATTTCAGAAATGACAAGAGTGGTTATGCACAGAGGTTTGCACAAGTGGCGGGTGGAGGTGGAGCTGGATGATAGAGCACTTGCCTACATGTGTGAGGCCCTGGGTTTGATCCTTGGCACCACAGGGGGGGAAAGACACACACACACACACACACACACACACACATATATATATATATATATATATTTTTTTTTTTGTNTTCATTCTAAGATATTAATAGATTTTTTTTTCTGTGCTAGGGATTGAACCCAAGTGTGCTCTGCCACTCAGCTACATCCTAAGCTCTATTTTTTTTTTTTGGGAGGGCAGGGATGGGTGGGTACTGGGGATTGAACTTTGGGGCACTCAGCCACTAGCCCCATCCCCAGCCCTATTTTGTATTTTATTTAGAGACAGGGTCTCACTGAGTTGTTTAGCCCCTTGCTTTTCCTGATGCTGGCTTTGAACTCATGGTCCTCCTGCCTCAGCCTCCTGAGCTGCTGGAATTACAGGCATGCACCACCAAGCCTGGCCCGATGTGAGTTTTATATTGCTATTTACAACAAAAATACAGCTAATTCAGGGAAAAAAGAAAATATGCATAATTAAGTTTAAACTAAAAAGATGGAAAAGACAAAGAAAACAAACCCACTGATAATGTTTTATCCATAAACAACCATTGTGGATGGTTTGGTCATACATAGATCCACATGTATGGATATATTTTCTGTAGATAATTTTTACATATACTTTGTATATACTTTCATGGCAATATGTATACATATTTGTACACATGCTTCTGCATGTGTGTGTGTGTGTGTGTGTGTTTTCCATTGAAAGACTGTATCATAATTTCTTTAACCATTTCCTAGAAGAAAACATTTAAGGGGCTGGGGATGTGGCTCAAGCGGTAGCGTGCTCGCCTGGCATGCGTGTGGCCCGGGTTCGATCCTCAGCACCACATACAAAGATGTTGTGTCCGCCAACTAAATAAATAATTAAATATTAAAAAAAAAAAAAAAGAAAACATTTAAATTGTTGCTAAGTCTTGCCATCCCGGGTGATCCAGCTCACCTGAATGCAGCTTCTCAATCTGTAACTATTCCTTCTTTCCTTTCCAGGTGGTGGGGACCAAGTCCAAGGCTTCCCCATGCTAGGCAAGTACTCTACCACTGGACTATGCCCCAGCACAAACAGTTTCTCTCTTTCTTTTTTTTAAAATATATTTTTCAGTTGTAGATGGACACAATATCTTTCTTTTTCTTTTTCTTTTTTTTTTAATGTGGTGCTGGGGAATGAACCAGGGCCTCATGGGTGTGAGGCAAGTGCTCTCTCTACCACTGAGCTACAACCCGACCCCCAAAATTTCTTTCTTGTTATTCATTAATTATTTTGGTGCTGAGCTTGAACCTGAGGGCCATTTATGTTAAGCATACCCACAGCCCTGTTACTTTTTAATAATTACTGTGAACTAGCATTAATAAATAATCTATTCTTAAAAGTTATTTTCTCCCCTGCCCCACACTTTGCTGAGGAACTAAATGTTAACAATTTAACATACATAACCACCCACTTTCTCCATTCTCATGCAGTCATTTCAAGCATACTCGGTACCCTGCATACAGGGGAGTTGACTTTGTAGTATAAAAATACAATTGTTTATTGTGTGGTTCCCTGACTTATTTTTCCAAATGCTTAAATATTGGCAACTGTGATTGGTATCCCTTTTACTTCCTCTCTGCTACATGTTGTTTTAGTACAGCGGGGTTCCCCTACTAAAGGCCACTTTCCTATGGGGTGGCTACAGTTCCCTCTAGATTCCCCACGAGCTGCCTACCTGTCTTAGTCTGTTTGATGTTGCTATAACAAAATACCTGAGACTGGATACTTTATGCAGAATAAAGATTTATTCATCCTGTGGCTCTGCAGGCTGGGAGGTTCAAAGTTTTGATTCCCTGCAGAGTCCTGAGGTGACTCTGGGCATGATGTGGTCAGAGGGTTACTCTTGAGAGCCACAGTTTAGTCAGAATGATGCCTGGCATTTTTGCCAGAGGGAATGGTTGAAAGGTGACCCTGATCCGGGATTAGGGTGGCTCCGGGATTAGGGAGGATCCTGCTGGGATTAGGGTGGATCCTGCTGCCCTAATCCCACTACTTTGGAGTTCCCATTGAGTTCTCTCAGGGTTCCTCGCTGAGCCGGTGGAGGGAGTGTGTTCCTGGGAAGTGGGTGTAGAGTGCTGGTGAGAGTTTGGGAATAAAGGTTGCTGTTTGAAACTACAAGGCGGTGTGGCGGCTTGGTTATTTTGTGCCCAGCCAGACTGCGGCAGGTTACATGTGAGACAGAACCAAGCTGGGGTTTGTAACAGCTCTTGAGATGACCCATTAATCCAGGAATCGCTTCTCCATGCATGAAGGCTCAGTACTTAGTCAGCTCTTTCAACTCCCACCTCTGGATATCTCGTGATGGGCATTAAAGTTCAGCATTAGGTTTGGTGGGGTCATTCAAACCATAGCGCCTCCCTTGTCCCCCTTGGTACCTGGTGGTGATGAACCCCCAAGCTGGCCACCCCAGGCAGCTTCATCCTTTTTGCTCCCTTAACATGGCCTATGCTTGGTAAGTAGCCCCTGCATTAAACACCCCTCTGACTTCCTTCTGAGCACCAGCTGCTTTGTGATGAGGCCTCATGCTGATTCTGCAACAAGTTGAAATTTCTTAGAAACTCTTCACAAGCCACTCACACAAACCTGCCACCCTTTTGGACCACAAACTCCAGCCCCTCGTTTTTTAGACACAGGAAGTGAGGAGAGGAGAAGAAAATGGACTTGTCAGTTCACCTGACACCCAGGCTAGGGCTGAGAGGAAATATGAACTATCTGGTGAGTCCCGGAGTCGGGCCATGTGGATTATGACGGGCCAGGTCTTCCTAGGGGAATCCCAGGTCCCTGGCTCTGCCTCCCAGCCCCTCCTCTCTTGGAGGCCTCCTTGTTCCGAAATGAAGGTGAGCAAGACCAGGATGTTTGGAGGAGGCCACCAGTCCAGGTGCTCCTGGGTCTGGGGGCTTCCTAGACACAAGCCCTGTTGGGGAATGAAAGGTGGGAAAGCAGCCCAAAATGTGAACGGCCATGTGTTTCTCTCCACCTTTCCCTTAGAATTCTCAGAACATTCAGGCAAATATTTGAAGATAAACAAGCCTATGTCCACATCCTCTGAGAGTCCCCAGTGCCTGGGACACACAAGTAAACGTGCTGACAACACCGGGTAAGAAAGTGCAGAAAACAGTCCACTTTGAGGTGGGTCAGAGAATGATTCCCAGGGCCAGGAACTTTGGAGCAGGATATTGGAGGAGGAGCTGGAGTCTGGCCTGGGATGCACGAGGGGAGAGACAAGCAGGCACTGAGACCCAGGGCTCAGAGGGAGTGCACAGTCCATGTGCCAGCAACTGTTGGAAGTTCAGAGTGGGGGAAGGAGGGAGTGGAGGGTGTGGGGCTGGGGGCCTAAAAGCAAGCAGCCATCAGAAGGACTTGAAGGACAAGAAAAGTGCACCAGAAAGCCATTGAAATCCCTTTAAGCAGCAGAGTGACAATGTCTTCTTTGGAAAGGTTCCTCTGGTTGCTGTGGGGAATGGGTTAATGGAGACCAGTTCAGAGGCTGCTGCAATCAGGGAAAGACTGGGGTCAGGGATGAGAGTGGAGATGGAGAGGATAATGGATTTGAAACTATGACAGCAGTACAAGGGACAGGGTCTAGGTTTCCCATAATAATCACAACCACAATGACAATGACAAAAGTCATAGTGACGCACAATAGTTCTGGTTTTAGTTGGCCCTGGTGAGAATCTTCTCTCCCTACATTTTACTTGGAAAAATTTCAAACCTCAGAAGCTTGCAAGACAGTTTCCACAGACATTGGTATACCTTTCACTCAGATTTACATATTGTTACATTTTGCTTTTCCCCACTTGCTTGTATCATTTTTTTTCCTTAGCTACTTGAAAGTTGTTGCAGAAATCACTAATCACTGTGAATAAGGAGATTCTTTTATGTAATTGTCATGTCATGATCTTATTTAAAATATTTAATATTGATATACTAGAAGTTAACATAAAGTCCAATTGGCCCAAATAATAAAAGCTACTTCTTTTCACTAAGAGAGAGAGAGAGAGAGAGAGAGAGAGAGAGAGAGAGACAGAGACAGAGAAATCCACTATCCAACCAAGGAATAGGCATTTTACTTAGTTGTTCTCTTTTTCATCACCCTGCCCCTTTCTTTCTTGTCAAGGTTTGAAGAACTTTTTTAAAAAAGAGATGATCAAACAAAATATAGGAGGCCTACTGCAATCAGTTCCACTGTTTTCTTTTTCTACTTGTTTAAAGATTTTTTAACTTTTTACTTGAAATCATTTTAAACTTAAATACACTTGCAAAAATAGTAAAAAGACCATTTGTATTTTCCTCTAGTCATCAATTATTTACATTTTGCTGCATTAATTTTGCTGTTCAATTGTGTACAAATATATATTCATCTATATTTTTTTTCTGACCCATGCAGTAAGTCTCCCCTCTTGTGCATTAATACTACAGGATATTATCTTGTATAACCACAGTGCAAACACTAAAATCTAGAAATTTAACATCAACAATATACTATTCATATTCAAATTTATTTAACAGAATATTGTTTATAGCTTTTTTTGGGGGGAAGACACAGAATCCAGTCAATAAATACACATTGTATTTAGTTCTTGCATCTCTGTATTTTTCTTTGATCTAGGCAAACACCTAGTTAATCCCATCCCATCTGTGTGTGTGTGTGTGTGTGTGTATTTCACAACATTGACCTTTCTGAAGCATTCAGGCCAGTTGTTTTGAAAATGTCCCCTTGCTTTACATTTGTCTGGGTGTTGTTACCGCTGTTGACCGGTGACGAGTTCTTGCTTCCCCAATGTTGAAGAATAACACCAAAGAAGCACGCCGAGGCAAGGTCAGAGTAGAAATTAGAAGTTTATTAAAGGACAGCAGAAAAGACTTCTCCCGGAGGAAGAAGGGGACCCAAGAGGTGGAATCTGTGGAAGGGATGTTGTCTCCCCTTTTTATAGTTCTTTCAGTGATGGAATGTAGGTGGGAAGGCCCGCGGGGTGGGACACAGGTGGGCCAAAGAAGTAATCTGGTCAGGAAGGACTTCTGAGTCAGCACCTTTTTGCTGGGGGCTGTTCATTGACATTTCTTTGAGGTGGACTTTGGCCTAGGGCCTTTTCAGGACTTCATTAACATTCCATGAGTTGTCCTGCGTTTCCCGGAATCATTGCCAGCATGGCCTCCATTTTAGATTTCACTCGGTATTAGACCCGATTTACCTAACTACACTGACTACCTAACTTTAAATCTGGCTTCAGTGTTTTTCCATGACTAGATTCAGGCCAAACATGTTTGAATACTTCATAGGTGATGTGTCTTGCTCAGTGCAGAATATTAGGCATACATGTGATGATGTGCACTTAGTTATGCTCTCTCATTTTCTTTTTGGTCATTGTTTAAAATGTTAGGTTTTTTTTTTTTGTTTTGTTTTTAAGAATTGATTACATAAAATAGAGGAGGACTAGTGTAGAGTTCTATTTCTTTTGTAAACTGTTGGTTGCACCTGTTAAGTCTGATTGTTTGGTTCAGTTGGATTGGAACGCGGGCTTCCTGTTTTGCTAGTTGGCTAAGTGGGTTATTGCGATGGTCTCCTCAGCTGTCAAGTGGGGATAATAATGATCCTGGCTTCATTGGGTTGGTGAATTGATACATTTTGGACACTGATTTCAGATCAGTATCTTGGCATAAGTATTTGATAAATAATTATTATCATCCTCCTCACCAAGTGCTGGCACAAGCTAGTCAAGTCTCTACCCTTGATCTATGCCCCCAGCTCTTCATGGCTAGTATTTTTACCACAATTTATAGAGGACGTAATACCTACTGCACAGACCTTCACCACTCCAGAACTAGGGCAGCGTGTGCAGATAGGAAGCGTTCAGAATAATTGTTGGCAGGACAGCCCCGTGATATAGAGTGCTATCGATGCACTATACCGTTTTACAGTGAGGAAACTGAGGCTTAGAGAGGCGAGGTAGCTTACCTAAGGTCACACAGATCACTGTAAGTGTCAAGAGAGTGGATTTGAACTGGATTGAGGAGTGGGTAAGAAACCTGAATGTATTTTGTAAATCTTTAAGGGCTCTGAAGACATGAAGAATCGAATTGGAGCGCCAGGGCAGAGTTCTGTGGCACATACATACAGCAGGCGCTTAAAAATGTTTGTTGCGTGAAACAGAACGAAAATGAGTCACCTGACGCCTGCCTGCGTGCGCTTCTGCGTAGCCGCATGAGAACCCAGTCCTTCCTGTGTTAGGGCTAAAACCACAGGTTCATACGGGGGTGTGGCTTCTGATAGGTCCGCCCCTCGCCTCTCCTGGCGTTCTCTGACGGCCGAGGTGTTTTGGCCCGCGGGTGGAGCCGTAGCCCCTGTCTCCTCCGGGGTCCGTGACCGGGAAGCCGGGCGTCCAGGATCCCTGACAGCGGTCCGCGATGTCGGATAGGGACGTGGGGCAGAGTGGAAGCTCGTCGGGGGCCCGAGCGGCGACTGTCAGCGACATCCACGAGCTGATGCGTCGCAAGGAGGAGATCGAGGCGCAGANGGAGGCCGGAGCCCCGCTCGGGCGCGGTTCGTGGGTCTTCCGCTCCCGGGGAGGCCCGTGGGCAGCAGGCAGTGCGGGCACCGGCGACGGCAGCTTCAGCCGCTGGGTTGGCAGTTCCAGCACGCATTTGTGGCGTCTTCTCTCTGTGCCAGGCGCTGTCGTTGGCCTGCCCGCTTAATCTTCGTGGCGACCCTTGAGGTGGGAGCTGTTCTGTCCCCACCTTAGGGAAGGGGTCGCCGCGGCGTTCCTTCGACCTGCCTGGAGCCACAGAGCTGCAATATTAGCAGAGGCAGGGGCGGTAGTCAGTGTCGACAGGTGAAGTTGGCTTTGCTGATGTTTTACATCAGCGTCCACTGAGTCTCAGTACGGGTGAGAATCACCTGGCATCTGGTTGATGCTGACGCTGATAGTGTAAGGACTACGTTTTGACTGACAAGGCCTGATATCCTTTTTGTCCAAGGAAGAAACAGAGACCCAGAGTGGGGCAAAAGCTTGTCTAGTTCCGCAATGGCAGGAGTGGAGTGCTTCCCAGGTCTGTCTGACTCCAAAGGAGGTTAGGCCACTTGGTGTAAGACCGCAAATCACTTTGCAGTGGAAGAGGAGGCTAATTATATCCAAATAGGTGTGATGGGAAAAGATGTATCCCGTGGAGGCCAAGGTACCTTTACTGGGTGCACACCTGACCCCTGAAGGGTACTGGGTTGTGGGTTTTATCAGGAACCCCGACAACTACACCATGAAGTTGGAAGTGCCCCTGAAGCTCGGAAAAGGGAAGTCACTTGCTCAAAGTCTTGTGTGGGATTCAGACCACAGATCTGTTCAGTCCAGAACTTTCAAGAAGATTGCCTGCAATTTCTCCAATCTTACTTACTTTTTCTACCGCAGACAGAACTATCCACATCTTATACAATTATTACATTGATATTGATATTACTCACATATTTTTATTTTAAAATAAAAATCTGTAATTCCCCTGTATATGAAAAATTTCGATTTCTTCCCTCAAATATAAGGTACATATTAAGGTGATACTGTACATCAATTGCTTCTACCTGTGCTTGGTTGCCTGCTGAAGGCTTTATGCCTGAAGTCCTACTCTATGTTTGATTTTCCTTTAATGGAGAGTTAAAAGTCTAACTTTTTTTTTTTTTTTTTGGTACCAGGGATGAACCCAGGGATGCTTAATCAGTGAGCCACGTTCCCAGCCCTTTTTATTTTTTTTATCTTGAGACAGGGTCTCATTAAGTTGCTTATGGCCTAATTGACTTTGAACTTCCAATCCTCCTACCTCAGCCACATGAGCCCCTGGGATTATAGGCGTGTGCCAGGTGTCCAGCTCATTTGAATTTCTTAGAATAAAGCATAGGCATAAATCTAAGTGAACTTGAGTTAGTTAAAACCTTCTTAGATATGACACCAAGAGCACAAGATATGAAAGCAAAAATGATAAATTGGATTTCAAAATTAAAATCATGTTTCAAAGCATATAATCAAGAAGATGAAAAGACAAGCCATAAAATGGGAAAATCCTTAGAAAATATCTGGTAAGGGTAGCATCTAGAATTTAGTAAGTGCACTTCCAACTCTATAGTAAAAAGACAACTCAAAATATAAGCAAAGAATCTGAATAGACATTTTCCAAAGAAAAATATAGTAAATACAAATGGCCAATAAGCACATGAAACAGTGCTGACTGTGAGTAGCTGTTGGTGAAATGCAAATCAAAACCATGGTGAGAAGCCGCCCTCAGCCACTGGGATGTCTCTCATAGAAAGACAAGTAATAACAAGTATTTCAGAGTTAGTGTTGTTTAGACCTATGTGTGAGCTGCCACTGGTGTAGGTCCCACCCTTTAAGAAGCAGTGTCTTATGTAGTATTGATTCTGTGAGGCCAGTCCCTCCTGGTGTTTGTGGGAAGATAGGAGACACGTACCAGAGCCCTCTGTGTTGAGGGCGAGTGTTGAACCCTCTCCCTCAACAGGGAACTGGTCTGGGGGTACACAGAGGCTTCCAGAGAAGAGGTGAGGAAAGTGAACAGGTAGCTCTGTCAGTGCCGTGCACACTGGGCAGCTTGTCTCTGGAGTGACAAATAATTACAGACTCCATTTATTATTTTCTATGCATGGTAGTTTCCTGGGGCCTCTCTGACAAATTGCCACAAAGTTGGTGGCTTAAAAAGAATTTATTCTGGGGCTGGGGATGTGGCTCAAGCGGTAGCACGCTCTCCTGGCATGCTTGCGGCCCGGGTTCGATCCTCAGCACCACATACAAACAAACATGTTGTGTCCGCCGAAAACTAAAAAATAAATATTAAAAAATTTTCTCTCTCTCTCTCTCTCTCTCTCTCTCTCTCTCTTTAAAAAAAAAAAAGAATTTATTCTTGGGGCTGGGGATGTGGCTCAAGCAGTAGCGCGCTCGCCTGGCATGCGTGGGGCACTGGGTTTCCATCCTGAGCACCACATAAAAATAAAAAAATAAAGATGTTGTGTCCCCCGAAAACTAAAAAATAAATATTTTAAAAAATTCTCTCTCTCTCTCTTAAAAAAAAAAAGAATTTATTCTCTCTCAATTTTAGAGGCTGAAGTCTAAAATCAAGGTGTGTCAGTAGGATTGGTCCCGTCTGGAGGCTCTCGGTTCCGGTCCTGTGTCCTGTGCCCCCTCAGTTTCCAGTCGCACCTGCAGTCCTTGGCTTGCAGCTGTGTGACCTCAGTCCCTGCCTTTATTTCCACCTGGCCTTCTGTCCAGCTGTGTCCAGCTCCCCCTTTGCCTTTCTGTTTCAAGGACACCGTCACTGGTTTTAGGCCCATGAGGAATCCAGGATGATCTTGTCTCAAGAGCCTAAGCTTAATCACATCTGCAAAGACCTTTTCCCAGATAACGTCACATTCAGAGGTTCTGGGGGTGAGGATGTGGTCATATCTTTGGGGGTGCACTATTTAGCCCTCTACACTATGGATATGCCTGGCTCTGTGCTGAGTGTCCACAGAGATCAGGTCATTAGTTCTTGCAGCAGGAAGGAAGGGGCGTGTCTGTTCCCGTCATGCAGTGAGGAAACTGAGGCATAGAGAGGGGAGGGCAAGGCACAGGCGCCAGCAGCTCCTTGGCAGAACAGGAACTCAAGTTGTCTAACCAGGTACAAAGCCCCTGCCTTACACTGTGTGACATGTTTGGTTATTTTAATGCACTGTCCCTTGACTTATGTAGGAAGAGACTTTAAAATGGTAAGGCAAGTTGTGTGTGGTGGCACATACCTCTTCCTGTAGTCCCAGCTTCTTGGGAGGCTGATGCAGGGAGATCACTTGAGCCCAGAGGTTAGAAGTCATCCTAGGAAAACTAGTGAGACCCTGTCTCAAAATAAAATGTTAAAATAAATGTGTTATTTTGAATAGGGAATACATTTCAATTGTCAAAATTTGAAGCCTGCAAAAAGATGAAAGAACCACCAATGCCCCTCCTTGGAGGTTACCAGTAATGTCTTTATCCTTCCAAGGACAAAAAGCATCTTGGAAAGCCCTTGTAGAGCTTTTAATTTTCAGAAGACTGGAAACCCAGCCACAGCTGGGAGCTCGGTGGGGTTTTCACCCCCCTCCAACTTCAGGGTGATCAGCTGGGTGCCAGCTGTCTGGGGGAAGGAGGATTTGGGGGAGTCAGTGGAGAGGTGGGCTCATGGTGATGCTCGGGGGGAACCTCAGTTTTGTGTTCCCTGTTTTAACTTCAGAAAAGAACATGTTCATGCATTATGGTGTTTAAATATTAAAGATGAAAGGCTAGTCCCACCTCACAGGTAGTTATGAGGTCATGAGATAAGCACCTCTCCTGCACCTGTATTACAGCTCAGAAGGGCAAGGGTCTGGGGAATGGCTTATGGAGAACGCTCCACCTGTGACATCTTTTTGACCACGTGTTTTTCCTCCAGCAAAAAGGAGTTGGGATGAACGAGCCACTGGTGGACTTCGAGGGCTACCCCCGGGCAGACGTGGATGTGTACCAGGTCCGCACCGCAAGGCACAACATCATCTGTGAGTGGCCCTCATGGGTTCCTTGCTACATGGCAGGATGCTAAAAGCCCACAAATGGAATGGCCTATATGCAGGATATCTGCTGACCCCTTTCCTTGATGCGATTATCTCACTGCCCCCACCAAGGGGAAGACTGAAGGGAGCAAATTAGACTCGAGGGTTCTACATGTAGGCTTTCATTTTTTTTTTGTTTTGTTCTTAAGAAAACTTTGTTCATCCACAGAAGCCCAAGTCCAGTGCTGCTTAAAGTCCTGGTCAAATCCATTGTGTGTGTGTTAGGGAACATGTTTGGCTGTTTAGGGTAGTGACCTGACTATGGTCACTCCAACAAAAGACATGAAATGTGTACACTGGGCTGCTGAGCACAAGTCCAGGTTCTGCATCTCCTTTGGGGTCAGTAGCCCATGTTGCAAGCAGGAAAGAAAAGGCAAGAAGAGGTGGGGAGGTCCAGCGCCAGCCAGCACCCCCTCTCCAGGATCTTTTCTGCAAGTCCCACCTCCTGCCCATTCTGTCAACTTCTCCTTCCCCTCATAGGCCCTTCTGCCCATCAGAAAAGCTGGGGACCAACCGCAGGCGCAGGCGCATCACTGTCCTGAATGAATTCTTTTATGCATTCATTTGCTTTTAGCTAAGGGACTGGGAGAGAGTAGAGGCTGGGTGCTGGTTTTCTGTTTCTTTTGTAACAAATGCCCACGGACTTCCTGCCTTAAAACCACACACATTGAGCCTACTGTTCTGGAGGTGAGAAGTGTAGATGGGTCTCACTGGACTAAACTCAAAGAGCCCGCAGGGCTGGCTCCCTGTGGAAGCTCAGACAAGGTCCCATTTCCTTGCCTGTTCCTGCATCGGGATGCCACCTGTATTTCCCGGCCCCTGGACATCTCCATCTTGAAGGCCGTTGCATCTCCCCAGCCTCTGATTCTGTCTTCGCCTCTTTCTCTCACTCTCCCGTCTCCTCTTTCACTTCTCAAGACCACTGTGATGAAGGGCCATCTCTCCATCTCAGGGTCCTTAACCACGTCTGCCAAGTTCCTTTTGCCATGGCAGGTCAGGTGTTCACCGACTCCAGAGATGAGGCCGTGGGCACTGTGGAGGCCATTCCTCACCCTGCCCCTGGTAGGCAGCGGTGGGTCTTGACCATGGACTCTCATTACAAGGGAATTTATTATCTGTGCTTTTCACTGAAGGAATGCCATTTAATCTGTTTGAACCCTGGTTTCACCTGCAGCATGCCCTGGTGGAACATGGAACCCCAGGGTTGACAGAGCTGAAGTTCCTCACGCCACAGTAAGATAATGGGACACCTTTTAAGAGTGTCACTTGCCCCTAAAGATTTTGGTAAAAGAAGAACTTCATTTGTAGATTAAAATAAATAGGAAATAGGAAGACACAGAGAAGGGGAAAGCCATGTTAATATGACCAGGCTTGAGGGAAGTTTGGGGACTTTGTCTAAACCTTTAGAGTTCCTGGGATGTGGCAGTGTGCCTCTACATTAGGAGGACCCTGGGGAGATTGCAGGGGGACTGAGCTACTGAGCACCTGCTGACTTTTTTTTCTCCAGATGATTAGTTTGATATTCTAACCATTTATTAATAGTCTCCTCTTTCCCTCTAATTTAAAATGCTAGTGTTGCCACATACCACATTCCCACTCATGCTTAGGTCTATTCTTGGTCTTTTTTCACTCTCCTATTGATCTATTCTTTGGGTGTCCTATGGTGCCATCTTAATGACTTTACTACACATAAGAGTCTGTTGAGCAATTCTTCCTCATTGGTCTTCTTTTGAAAAACTATTCTCACAAGTTTATTTTTTAGTTTTTAAAAAATTTTTGTAGTACTGGGGATTTGAAGGGGCACTTTACTGCTGAGCTCCATTCCCAGCCTTTTTTATTTAATTCTGAGGCGAGGTTTTGCTAAATTGTTGAGATTGGCCTTGAACTTGTGATCCTTCTGCCTCAGCTTCCTGAGCTGCTGGGATTATTGGCATGGCCATGGGCTCACATTTTGTTTTTGTGTTTGTGTATTAATTGTGTAGAGTAAAGGCTGTATTGTGGCATGTTTGTACATATGTGTAATGTACTTTGATCATATCCGCCCTTTACCCTCTCTTACCCTCCCCTTTCCTCACTAATCTATTGTATTTTTAAAGCGGGCTTTATATTTTAGAACAGTTCAGATTTATGTAAAAATTGGGAAATTAATATAGAAAGATCCCACATATTTTGTACCCGGTTTCCCCTGATTAGCAGCTTGTTAGCCTGGTATATTGTTGTAAATGCAAATTTGGTTTTTGAAATCTACTGCAAAAAGATTTATCAAAATTTTTTTTTCAATTCTGATAGAATTATAATATATTGTGAATAAAGGCATTTATTCTGTTACCCAGTAGTTGTGTATTAAGTATTGACTAGGTGCTGGGCGTTGATGGGGATTCTTGGGACCCTCATGGACCTCACCACATGGTGGTGGACTTTTTGTTTTTAGCCTTCCTGCCAGGATATGTCTCCATTTGCTCAGTTCTGGGTTCTTTCCTCCCGCCTGCTCCTGTGGGTTGAGTACTTGAGTCCTGGAATATCTGAGGACCTTGCCTTTGCTCCATAATGACAGGGATGGGGTTAAGCCCACAGTCGAAGGCTCCTGGAAAGTCTGACGGGCTGTGTCCCACAGATGCCAGATGTGGGTGACAGTGAAGGTGTGCCCAGGCCTTCTTTGAAACTCTGAAGAGGGATTTGTGTGGGCAAAGAGGTGGAATCCAGAGCAGCAGGATAAGTTGTTTTGAGGTTAAAAAACAGTTATCAAAATGCCAGTGCTATGCTGGACTAACCTAGGCAGGACTTGTTTGACTGGCATGGTGATTATTTTGAATTAGCCTTTTGTACCAGAAAATCAGAGAATTTCATCCATAAGCTCTCAGTTTCCGGTTTTTTTTTTTTTTCTTTCTAGGAAAACCAAGGATTTGCCTCCCAATCGCTCTAGTTAGATAGAGCCCAGTAGCAAGGAGCCTTTAGCTAACAACTGCGGCCTCTCCCAGACAGGGTAGAGCGCCCCAGCATGTATTATGAGGCTTATGCCTCAATTTTCTTTCTCAAACTATCAGGAGCAAAGTGACATCTTTCTTGTGCAGAGCCCGCCTTACTCAATTGCTTGAGCACCGTGCTTGCCCCTCACTCACAATTGAGGTCTACTTCCGCTCTCCCTTAGGTCTCCGCCAGGGCTGCCCTGCCTTTGGGAAACCCTACCTGATGTCCTCGACTGGCTGGGCCCACACGGGGGTCGCTGCATGTTATTGTGGTGACTGTTCCACAGCTGCTTTCTCTCTAGCCAGCACACTTCAGGAGGGAAGGTCCTTTTGTCTTGTTCGAGATTTGTCCTCAGCCTCTGTCCCTAGGTCTGGCATGTAACAGGCACTTTCTAAATGCTCAGTGAGTGAGTGCAGGTGTCCTGTGCCCCTGATGTGACGGTTCTCCCCCCAGGCCTGCAGAATGATCACAAAGCGGTGATGAAGCAGGTGGAAGAGGCCCTACACCAGCTGCATGCTCACGACAAGGAGAAGCAGGCACGGGACTTGGCTGAGGCCCACGAGGAGGCCATGAGCCACAGGATGAGCCACAATGAGGGCCACAGCCTGTCACAGGCCTTTGCCAAAGTGAACAGCATCAGCCCTGGCTCTCCAGCCAGCATTGCGGTAATCCAGCCCAGCCCCAAATCCATACCCAGGGAGGAGCACTGTGGGTGGGTGGTCATGGGCTCTGGCAGGGCAGGCTGTGAGGACCCGACCCTATCTCTTTGTGCTGCAGCTCTGACTTCCTTCACACTTCAACAAGCACTGGTCAAGGTCTACTGTGTATAGGAGGTCAGGATTTTGGAGAGGGGTCAAACCCTGCTGCTCACCAAACTGGGTGGGTGGGGGGAGAGACCTGTTCCCAGTGACAGCTGGGACACAAGATGGAAGGTGAGAAATGTCCCCAGAGACAGAAAGGGACTCTCTTCTTGGGGCTCATTTTATCTTGGTATTGAAGAGTAGTTGAGAATGCTGAGCTACCTTTGCTCAAGGCATGAGTTGTATATCTTACAGGGTTTGTTTGCTGTTTTAATTTAACAGCATTATTGAGATAGTATTCACACATCATAAATTACCTATCTAAGCACACAATTAAGAGACTTCTAGTGTTTTCACAGAGCATTGTGCATCCATCACCACAGTCGGTTTAAAAACATTCTCAGGAGAATGAATCAGGCATGACTTTCCTGTGATCACACATGAATACAAGATCAGAAATAAAAAACATTCTCATCATCCTAAAAATAAGCCCTGTGGTCCCAGGTAGCTGCCTCTGATTTGGCAACCTCCAATCCGCCTTTTGTTTTGTGGATTTGCCTGTCCTGGGCCTTTAATAGAAAGGGAGTGGTCGATGTAGTGGGTCTTCTGTGTCCGGCTTCTTTTGGTCAGCATCAGGCTTTCCAGGTTCCTCTGCATTGCAGTAGGTGTCCATTCTCCCTTCCTTTTTGTGGCTGAATAATATTCCCCTGCATGGCTGCGCCAGATTGTGTTTATCCATTTGTCAACTAATAGTCATTTGGAATTTTCCACTTTAGAGTTGTTAGGAAGAGTGCTGCTGTGGACATTCGTGTCCAGCTTAGCATGTAGACTTGTAGTTAAGTTTAACTCCACAGCCCACCCTCTGGGATAGATGCTAATCTTTACTCTGTTTGACCCATGAGGAAAAGCTTTGAAGACCTGAGGTAACCTGTGCTGGCATAGATAGCTCCCAAGAGGAAGAACTGGGTCCTGAATCCAAGACCTGCCAATCATCTTGTGATTACCAATATCACAGGACTCTAAGTTGTGCACAAGCTCTGTTTTATTCACAGCCGTATCCATAGCCTCGAGTACAGTGCTATAGTTGGTTCACAACCAGTATTTGTTAGGGGTGAATGAGTGGTGATCTTTCTTCTTGGGACCGAGAACAAAGGATCACTCTCCTCCTGGTCAGCCTCAGGCCTGTGACAGCTTGTTTGGTCTTTGAGTGCAAATATCTAACTCATCTGAATCTTGACCTAAGACTGGCTTGCCTCTTCCTGCCTTTGAACCTGGGGTTGGGCCCCAGAAAGAAGCATTTTTCTGGAGAGGAAGTGGCCCGGTTGCCTACTGTCCCTTCCTGCATGAGGTATTTAAATCCCTGATGTCCTCTTTCAGCCTGCTGTTCTCCCTTATAGGAAATCTCCTCTTGACCTTGGCTTGAATTGGGTCTTGAAGGGTGGAGAACTCCAGGAGCACATGTCCCTTAGCCTTGGTCTTCATTTCCTCTTCTCTCTTTAGGGTCTGCAGGTGGATGATGAGATTGTGGAGTTTGGCTCTGTGAACACCCAGAACTTCCAGTCGCTGCACAACATTGGCAGTGTGGTGCAGCACAGCGAGGGGGTGAGTTGGGGAGTCGGGGGCTCCCTGGCAGGTTGGCAGCTACATATACTGGGGCTACAAACAGCAGAAGCATACAGCTCACTGTTCTGGAGGCTGGGAAGCTCAGGAGCAAGGCCCTGCAGACTCAGGGTCTGGTGCAGGCTGCTTCCTAGTCCACCGACACCACCTTGCCACTGCGTCTTCATGAGTCTCAGCATGAGGGCTCCACTTTCATGGCCTGATGCCAACCAGAGGTCCCACCTCTTGGTACCTTCACACTGGGGATCAGGATTTCCGAGTATGAATTGGAGGAGGGGACCCAGATATTCTGACGGTAGCGGGCGGCATCTGTGGGTAGCCTGGAAGCAGTGATGGGGCCCTGGCTGCCTCACAGCTGTTGCTCAGCGCAGTCCCTGTTTAGAGCCTGTGCACTTGCTGTTCCCTCTACCCCAAGGCTTTTCCTTCCTCACTGCCCTCCTCTTTACACTACTGACACCTTCTCAGCAAGGCCTTTCCTAGCCAACCTACCTCAAATCCCCCTCCTGTTTCCTGTTCCTGTTTTCATGTAACAGTGTTTCTGGAAGTCTGTTCACTTGGGCTCATGCCTTGCTCTTTTTCACTGCCTCGTAGTACTCTGTTGTTGATACTGGGGATGTTTAGGTATTGCCAGCTCTGTGCCAGTGTGAAGAGTAGGGCACACTGTATGTGACTGTACATGTGTGTGCTTCTCTCCATGGATACTAACAAGTAGATTCATAAGCTTGAAGAGTATGCATGTTTAAGGTAATTTGATAAGGTTTTACTAATTTACACCCTGATCAATATGTGTATTGATCTTTGAAAATTTTTGTGAAGTTGACATTTTGTTTTAATTTGTATTGTCTTGACTACTGGAAAAAGTTGAATATCTGTTTTTATATGTTCAAAAAAAATTTTCATGGTGCTGAATGTTAACGTTAACAGCGTTCTGTTTTATCCATTTAGATAGTTTTCAAGTTGATGGAAGTATGGAGATAAATCTTGTAGATAAATCTGTTTCTTCAGATAACTTACTTAAGGTGCAGTTTCTGGATCAAGTGTATATATTTTCTTTCTTTTTTTTTTTTTTTTTAGAGAGAGAGAGAGAATTTTAATATTTTTTTTTAGTTTTCAGCGGACACAACATCTTTGTTTGTATGTGGTGCTGAGGATCGAACCCGGGCCGCACGCATGCCAGGCGAGCACGCTTCCGCTTGAGCCACATCCCCAGCCCCTAGTGCATATATTTTCAAAAAAGTAAATCTTCAGTTAAAAACATTATTGTCTGGCTAGGGTGTGACTCAGTGATAGAGCATATGCCTAGCTCTGGATTCAGTTCCCTGCATTACAAAAATAAATAAATAGTCTTTATTATAAAAACAATGCATATTTTATTCAGTCATAAAATGGAATGAGCCAGGGCCTGAGGTTGTGGCTCAGTGGTAGCCACTTGCCTAGCACGTGAGGCACTGGGTTTGATCCTCAGAACCACATAAAAAAATAAACCAATAAAATAAAGGTATTGTGTCCAAAAAAAAAGGAATGAGCCAAAGCAGTCCTTAGCCAGAAGGAGGCATCACAATACCTGGCATTAAATTATACTACAGAATTATAGTAACTAAAACAGCATGGCATTGCACCAAAACAGGAAGACGACCAACAGAATAGAAGACATAGAGACAAACTCACATAAATACAGTTGTCTCATACCAGACAAAGGCACCAAAAACATACATTGGAGAAAAGATAGTCTCTTCAACAAATGGCGCTACAAAAACTGGAAACCTGTATGTAGTAGAATGAAATTTAACCCCTGTCTCTCACCCTACAACAAAACTCAAAGTGGATCAAAGACCTACATATCAGACCAGAAACCCTGCACCTATTAGAAGAAAATGCGGGGCCAGCGCTCTAATATGTCACCATAGAAACTGACCTCATCAGTAAGACTCCTAAAGTGCAAGAAATAAAATCAACAAATGGGATGATATGAAACTGAAAAGCTTCTTCCCAGCAAAGAAAACAATTAGGAGTGTGAAGAGAGAGCCTACTGAATGGGAGAAAATCTTTGCCACCTATACCTCAGATAAGGCATTAATTTCCAGGACACAAAGAACTCAAAAAGCTTAACACCAAAAAACTACAAATAACCCAAATAATCAGTAAATGGGCAAAGGAATTAAACAGATGCTTTTCAAAAGAAGAAAAATGTTCAACAATACATGAAATACATGAAAAAAATGTTCACCATCTCTAGCAATTAGAGAAATGCAAATTAAAACTACACTGAGATTTCATCTTACTCCATTCAGAATGGCAATTATCAAGAATATAAGTAACTATAAATGTTGGTGAGGATGTGGGGGAAAAGGTACACTCATACATTGCTGGTGGGACTGCAAATTGGTGCAACCAACTCTGTAAAGCAATATGAAGATTCCTAAAAAACTAGGAATGGAACCACTATTTGACTCAGTTATGCCACTTCTCGGTATATATCTAAAGGATTTAAGATCAGCATACTACAATGACACAGCCACATTAATGTTTACAGCAGCACAATTCACAATAGCTAAACTATGGAACCAAACTAGGTGCCCTTCAACTGATGAATGGATAAAGAAAATGTGGTATATATGTATAATGGAATATTACTTAGACATAAAGAAGAATGAGTTTGTGACATTTGCTGGTAAATAAGTGGAACTGGAGACTACCATGCTAAGTGAAATAAGCCAATCCCCCCAAACCAAAGGGTGAATGTTCTCTTTGATTTCTTGATGTTATCACACACAAGGGGGTGAGGGGAAGAATAGAAATTCAATAGATTAGACAAAGGGGAATGAAGGAGGTAGAGAGTGGGGATGGGAATAGTAAAGACAGTGGAATGAATCAGACATAACTTTCCCTGTGTACATATATGAATACCCCAGTCAATCTCAACATTGTGTACATCCACATGACTGGGATCCTAATTAGAATAAGGTATTCCATGTTTGTAAGAATGTCAAAATGGACTCTACTGTCATGTACAACTAAAAAGAACAAATAAAATTTTAAAAAAAGGAATAAAACACATCGGTGAACCATGAAAACCTGGTGCTAAATGAAGAACCTGATGCAAAAGCCCACATATTATATGACCCACTCGTATGAAATACTCCAAAAGGCAAATCCAGAGGTTCAAGGTCCTGAGGTGGGAGGAGCAGGGCACCCAAAGGAAGGAGGTTGAATCCCAGAACCAAGGAAAGTGAAAGGGGGAGGAGGCCTTGAACTTGTGGGATTATAGACATGCCAGCGCACCTGACTGGATGTAACTCTGGACAGTTTTGTTCTTTTTATTCCTCCTCCTCCTTTTTTTTTTTTTAATGTGGTCATGGGG
Source organism: Marmota marmota marmota (assembly GCF_001458135.2). Taxonomy (NCBI): domain Eukaryota; kingdom Metazoa; phylum Chordata; class Mammalia; order Rodentia; family Sciuridae; genus Marmota; species Marmota marmota. The sequence goes on along the minus strand of NW_026000138.1, from coordinate 2,413,680 downwards.
ATTGAACCTGGGACTTGGTGAATGCTAGGCAAGTGTTCTGTCACGGAGCTGCATCCACAGCCCTTTTTAAAATTATTATTATTATTATTAGTAGTAGTAGTAGTAGTAGTAGTAGTAGTACTGGGGATGAACCCAGGGATGCTTAACCACTGAGCCACATCTCCAGCCCTTTTTTTTTATATATATATTTTATTTAGACAGAGAGTCCTGCCAAGTTACTGAGGCTGGCCTCAAACATGCACTCCTCCCATCTCATCCTCCTGAATTTCTGTGATTATAGACGTGCACCACTGTGCCTAGCTGAACAATATCTTATAGATGGATATTTTGAGTATTCTCAGTTTTTGAATATATATATACACACACACACACACACACACACACACAGAGTCCTGGAATGAACACTTCATTTGCGTATCTTCTTATGCTTTTGTAAAATGTATCTTACATGTACCCTGTAAATATTTTTGAGGGGAACACATTTCTCCAGCAAGATGGCACAACTGGTGTATTCCCACTGGCCCCAAGGGCCCACACTGTTGCCAACTGCAGGGTTTTGCTTTAAAATACAAATCTTAGGGGCTGGGGCTCAGTGGTAGAGCACTCGCCTAGCATGTGCAAGGAGCTGGGTTCAAGCCTCAGCACCACATAAAAATAAATAAATAAAATAAAAGTATTGTGTCCAACTACAACTAAAAAAAATTAAATAAATATATAACATAAAATACAAATCTTGGTCAACTCGGTGGGCACAAAATGACATGTCAATGTTTGAACCTGAATCCTTTTGAATATTAAGTTGAACCTGAAACAATCTTATTTTTCTCGCAGAAACCCCTGAATGTGACAGTAATCCGCAGAGGGGAGAGACACCAGCTCAGGCTTGTTCCAACACGCTGGGCCGGGAAAGGTCTGCTGGGGTAAGGTATCTGCCTCACTCATGCACACTGCAGCGTCAGTGGAGTGTTAGCCATAAAGTGGGGAATTCCAGGGGGCTTGCTGAATTGTGGGAATCCCCAGAATATGTAGAAACTGAGACAAAGGCTTATAGTAGCAAGGAGGCTCTAGGTGTAGAGGCAGAGAGAGCCTCAGGGTCTCCTGAGGGTCTCTGGGCCTTTCATCAGCTGGGCATTTGCTTTGAGAGAATGAAAGGGTGTCGGTGAGGAGCTCCCAAGGGCTCACCTGCTCGCCCTCCCAGTGGGCCACCAGACTGATGCCATTCCTCTTCTTCCTTGTAGCTGCAACATCATTCCTCTGCAAAGATGACTGTCCCTGGGAAACAGTATCAGGAAAGCTTCTTCCCTTGCCCTGCCCGAGGGCCTGGTGGGGATTTCCTCATTCTCTTCACTCCCAAAGAGTAAGGATCTGGAAGAGGCTGGAAGCCGGACGTCTAGGTGGTGGAGATGCTGTGGCCTCCCAATGTATCTCTCTGGATTAAGGCATTAAAAACGAGATTTGTGCTTGGCATCTTTGGCACATTGGGCCATGTCACAAAATGGGAATTCTCTGGATTGTGGGCAAGTGGGCGGGAGTTATTCTGGCAGGTGCCCATGTGACTTTATTCCTTTAGGAATTTTGTTTTTCAAATAAACACTGTTTTGCAGTTCTGATATGACTGTGTTGTCACCCAAGCTGAATTTATTAGGAACCTTTCAAAACCTAAGCTCGGATGGGGTTGAAATATTCTTAAAGTTGGGCAAAACAAAAAAAAAAAAACAGCAATTGGGCTGAAGTCAAGATTTTTCCAGCAACTTTCTTTGCATTGAACCATTGCTACTCTGGACACAGAAGTTTGGTATCCTTAGCCTCTGAGCCTCTACAGCCACCATAGCTCCCTTTGGAGAATGAGGAAAGCCAGGAGGTTCCCTGGGTGGCCCAGTGTGTGCCAGCTTCCTCTTCAGTAACTCACCAGAGGGCAGCAAGCTCCCTTCACTTCTAGAATAAAAACTCCTGCAAATTTGCTTCTAAATTGACTTTTTACCCTCGTACTTTCCAGCCATGTCCTAAGAACAACAGTTTTGTGAACTAAGGTATGCTCAAAATTGTGTTTACAGATCTGACTGTTGAAGATGCTGCTGCTTTCTGCCTTTCATTCTCTCTTTTAAGATGTCAGATGGTTTTCAGTGATTCCTGGGACTCTGCATCTTAATTTCTTGTTCCAGTGTTTATTTCCCCAGCTCTTGCAGACCACTTTGTGTTTTGGGGAAGGTCTGGCACATTCTGCCAGGAAGCCTGCATTACTTAGGATTGGATTTTCTGGAGTTAGATGCAGATACCAGCTTCCCCTGATGGCAGTCGATATTGGTGTGTGCTTCCACGGTGGGTTTTCATGCTCAATTTGAAAGGCATCGTAGGAACATCTTCCCACAACTGTCCTGCCGTACAGCCTCACATCTTCCCTCTTATAGCCACAGACATGCTGTGTACCAGTGGATGCTGTATAAATTCCATGTACTGATTCCAAGTATTTTCCAGTCTCTTTTTGTAAGTCCCAGACTATAATAAACAGCTTGCACCATTCAGTTTATCCCTTGGTATCTCCTTTGTTCCTTTGAGCTGTGTGCATATGAATCAGCTTAGCAGCAGTGGGGGCATGGTGGGAGGTGGGAGTGGGGAAGAATCATTCACCTTCTAAAATGATAGCAGCAGAGAGTCTTCTGTGGCAGTACCTTGGCTGGTTTCCTGCAGGCCTCCCCTTGGAAAGCCCAGAATAGCCACCTGTTGCACTCTCCTGTGCAATTCTGGCTGGGAGTCAGTTTGACCCTAAATGATTTAACCACGCTGGTTTTGCAGAATTTTTGTGATAAGAACAACAAGATCCTGCAACCTGGATAATATTCAATCCCTGCTAGCCAAAATTCTCTGTACCTTCAATGTCCCAGCCAGAGGCAGGTGATAGATTTGTGTTGTATTCGTGAGACTAGGAAGTTCAGTTTGCTTTTGGCAAGAGGAATTTTATCAAATAGTTCATTCCACTTCACATAATCATGGCCAGCCTTGGGAAAGTCAGAATTGCCAGTGTTGGTCGTGGCAGTTTCTCCGGGGATGACACCATGGGGAAAGCCAGGGAGAGTTCCTGGAGTGTCAAAGAGCAAGGGGAGTAAGAGCTGCTACCACAGTGGCCGGCAGGGGGCGCGCGGGCCCGGCTCGCAGCCTCTTTCTGGGCACGTGACCATGGCCCTGACCTCTCGCTTTACGGTCGGATGCCCCGGCAGGCGGCAGCCGTTGCCATGGGGATGGAGCTTGGGTGGCAACCGTATCTAGGGAGCTGGTGAAGAAGGTGCCTGCTGAAAGTCCAAAACCAGCTGAGGGCTGCAGGAGGCAGGACCCCGGCTTTTTGAGGAGCAAGGTGGGCGCGCTCTGTGAGTCTGGGGCAGAGTCCAGGGGCCGGTGGGGGTCGCGGCCTCGGGTGGCTGGGGGCGCAGGAGGAGGCTGGGCTCTGCCCCCACAGACCCGCACACCTGTCCCCTCCCCAAGCCCCATGTCTCCAAGCGGGCCAAGGTGCCTGGCAATTTGGAGAGTCAGCTGCTGCTAGCTTTCGCAGTGGCTTCGCCTCCAACTCGTGTTTGTTGTAAGGAAAAAATGAAAAGAGTATGTCAGAGGGCTTTTAAAGTGTTCATTTCTTTGCAAAATTAGGGTTGCTTTTATCCTCATAATGACCATTACCTTTTTTTTCCCTGCGCTGTGTGCCGGAACTGTGTTGAGCACTTGGCGCCTTATCTAATCTTCACAAGCCCTGAATTTAGTATTATCATTTTGATTTTGCCTGTGAGCAAATTTAGATTCTGAGGGGTAAAGCGACTTGCCTAAGGTCATGGAGCAGGTGAGGCAAAGAAATGGAATTCAATGCAAGGCTTTGACTACAAAACCCATGCTTTAACCACAAAGCTACACTGCTTATTCTCTTATTTGTGTCCTTGGAGTCATTGCTAATGCCTAGGTTATGAATTTTGCTGCCTGTGGGAATGTGAATATATTTTAAATGAGTTAGAAGGCTCTAAGCATATTCCTAGAAAGATGAGAGGGCATGGAATCAATATTTTTAAGATTCAGGCTGGACCTTCCCAAGAATATGACATTCTTGCTGGGTGTGGTGGCGCACACCTGTAATCCCAGTTACTTGGGAGGATGAGGCAGGAGGACTGCAATTTCCGGGCCAACCTGGACAACTCGGCAAAACCTTATCTCAGTTTTTTTAAAAAAATGGGTGAGGGAGAAGGGAACATTAGCCCATGCCTATCGCTTGGGAGGCTGAGGCAGGAGGATCATGAGTTCAAAGCCAGCCTCAGCAACCTAGCAAGGCCCTCAGCACCTTAGCAAGATCCTGTCTCTAAATTTAAAAATATAAGGCTGGGGTTGTAGCTCAGTGGCAGAGCTTTTGCCTAGTGTGTGTGAGGCACTGGGTTCGATCCTCAGTACCACATAAAAATAAATAAATAAAAATAAAGGTATTATGTCTATCTACAACTAAAACATTTTTTTAAAAAAGACTTAAATTTTAAAATATATTTTTAAAAAGAGGGCTGGGGATGTGGCCTTGTAGTTAAGGCCCCTGGGTTCAATCCCTGGTACCTACCCATTCTCCCCCACTAAAAAAAGGGCTAGGGATATAGCTCAGTGGTAGAGCACCCTGGATGGCCTCCATCCCCAGTAACACAAAAAAAAATATGATATTCTTCTTATTCCTGTGTAAAGAAACCAGAGCTGGTGTTGCACATTTCATCAATAGGATAGTACACCCAGGAATCAAAATGGGGCTTGCTGATTATTATGATCAATATCTCTCTAGAGGAACCTCTACAGAGAAAAATGTCGGATGCAGAAGAAAATGCCCTGGAAGAAGCAGAAGAAAGTGAAGAAACAGACGTGGAAGAAGAAGAATACAATTTGAATTATAAAGAGGTAGAAAATATGGAGCAAAAATCAAAAGAAGATGACACATCAGTATGGAGAGAATCTCAGGAGGAGGAGGAGGGGGAAGTGATGGAGGAGGAGAAGGAGGAGGAGGAGGTGGAAGGAGAAGAGATGGAGGAGGAGGAGGAAGAGGTGGAAGGGGAAGAGATGGAGGAGGAGGAGGAAGAGGTGGAAGGGGAAGAGATGGAGGAGGAGGAGGAGGAGAAGGAAGGGGAAGAGATAGAGGAGGNGGAGGAGGAAGAGGTGGAAGGGGAAGAGATGGAGGAGGAGGAGGAAGAGGTGGAAGGGGAAGAGATGGAGGAGGAGGAGGAAGAGGTGGAAGGGGAAGAGATGGAGGAGGAGGAGGAAGAGGTGGAAGGGGAAGAGATGGAGGAGGAGGAGGAAGAGGTGGAAGGGGAAGAGATGGAGGAGGAGGAGGAGGAGAAGGAAGGGGAAGAGATAGAGGAGGAGGAGGAGGAGGAGGAGGAAGAAGAAGAAAAGGAGGGGAAAAGGGATAAGGAGAAGGAGTGGAGAGAAGAAACAAAAGAGGAGAAGGGAGATGAGGGAGAGGAGAAGGAAGAAGAAGAGGGTGAAGGTGAGGAGGAAGGAGAGGCAGAGGAAGAGGAGGTGGTGGTGAAGGAGGAAGAGGCTGTTGTAAAAGAAACCGAGGACAAGTTTGGAAAAACTGAGGAAGAGGTGGCTGCAGGAGTCCAGGAGGACATCACAGTGATACCTTCAGAAATCATGTCCATGATCAGTTTGGAGAAAGAATTTTCTAGTTCTCAGTCATCCATTTCAGGAGCTTTCCTGGTAAGTAGAATTGTAATTCATTCCTCCATTCATTCAAAATCATTAATTGAATACTCAATATACACCAGGCTCTGGGGATACAAAACCAAATAAGACACAATCCATTTAATTAAGGAGCTCTAGGGTATGTCTGGAGGCAGACCCACAACTGCATGCGTAACACAACATGGAGGTGCAGGGATTGTGAGATGCACAGGAGATTAAAAAAAAAAAAAGTCAATTTAACCCATTTAGGAGGATGATCAGGACAAGTTCCCTGGAGGGAGGTGTGCACTCAGCTGACTTTAAAGGGCAGTAGGGGTTAGCGGAAGTGGGCTCATCTTAGCATCAGTGCAATAACAGTGGTATTGGCCTCCCCAGTCTGTTCCTAGTGGGGGAGAACTCAGCCCTGGCCCAACATAAATAACTCTGTGTCTAGCAGGCTTTTGGAAACCACCAATGACACTTAAAAGAATGATTTTACTGTCGTTGCCTGCTGGTAGGCTGAGAATAAATCCAGACTCACCCAGGACTCATTTTTTTTCTATTAGTTATTGATGGACCTTTATTCATTTATTTGTTTATATGCGGTGCTGACAATCGAACCCAGTGCCTCCCACATGCTAGGCAAGCCATCTACCACTGAGCCACAACCCCAGCCCCTTGGACTCATTTCTTAAGTACAAAATGTGCCAGGCTCCTGACACATTATGAAAAACATCTCATAATTCCAAGGTGAGGCTAACACCAAGACTGGCTGGTGAAGAATAGAGGGAACAATAAATAGGAGAATGTGCAGGAGGCACTGTGTTTAGAATCACGATCTCCTTTTATTTCTTTTTAAAGGAAACCCAAGGAGATAAGTCTTCCTTACCATCAGGCAATTCTGAAATAAATGAAATTTTAAGAGATCTCAGCTCACAACATTCATTTCTGGATTTGGAGCAAATCAATAATGAGATTGATCAGACAGATTGGCAGTTCCCAGAAGAGCTTGAGGAGAAACCTGGAGAAGCTCCCCAAGACACAATGGAACAAGCAAAAGGGGATTTGATATCAGAACAGGAAGCCACAGAATCAGAAGAGGATGAAAGGACACATGAAAAGAAAGAGTCATACAACCTCACTGAAAAAGGAGAAAAAGAAAGGGTCTCCAAGGAGTCCCTGGTGTCCACCACCACAGAGGATTCCTTGTTCCAAAAGGATGAGAACACCCCTGTGTACCCCTTGGTAAGCATAAAGTGCACCTTCATTTCCCTGGTGCTTGGAGAGTATGAGAAAACAGGAGAATTGCATGTGTGTCTGGAGAACGTCCTACCAGAAAGATGCTTTTTAAGCTAAGAACTCTGGTTGGACATGTGTGATGAACGGGAACATGAACGCTCCATCTGGGTTCAATACTGTTGCTCAACGGGCAGGAAATTCCATGCATAGTTTGTTCCATAGGGTGCTGTTTTGAGCAAGAGACTCAAAATCTCGTCCTCCCTCTCTCCCCTTGACTTTTCTCCCTCTCCTCCCACCCTCTTTCCTTTTCTTCTCCTTTCCCACCTTCTTCTCCCTCCTCCCTCTTTCCTCTCCTCTCCACCTGCCATGTTGTAACCTCCCGGGTCCCTTCAGTTCTTTCCCTTCCCCGTCTTGCCTCACCTCTCTGCCCTCCACTGGGTTGATGCCTTTATGGACTCCCCAAATCCTGGCCAGAAAAGTGACAGGTGTGATGAAAGTGGAGACTACTTTGCAAAGCACCAGCCTGTCCCAAGGACTCTGCCTCTGCTGCTGATATTCCAGGGAAGCACCATCTGGGAGGCATAAAAATATTATCATTTACTCAGAGAAGGAAAAGCAGGGTTTTTTTTTTTTCTTTTTCCCCTTCTTCTTCCTCCATCTGCTACTTTCAGAAAATCATTTCCTAGGATTTGCCTTGTTTTTCTTTTTTCCTGTAGTCTTATGCCTGTGGAAAGTTTGGCAGCAATCGATGGCATATAAAGTACCCAACATAGCTCCTAACACAGTGACCCACCATGGGTGTTCTACACTGTATGATGCAGAGGACAAGGACGATGGGGAGTGGAGTCATCCAGTGGGGAAGGCAGACTGCTACAAACCTCCTTTCTAGAGATTTGACCTTCTTTGAGCAGGGGTCTCCCACAGCCTGCAGTTGTTCAGCCTGAGCTGTAGACTAATGGGGCTGTGGGCCCATCCAGACTTTGGTCTTATTTCTCCAGCTCACCAGAGCTCAGGTAGGATGGCCGCAAGAGCGAGGAATCCATGCCCGGCCTGCCGCTGGCCTCCAGGAGAGCCATTCCCCAGTTCTGGTTCCAGTCGGCTTTGGTCTCGCTGAAGGACCAAAACTTTCCTGGATCTTTGCAAGTTTCTTTAGCTTTTTGAAAGTACCTTTCTCCTTTATTATTTTTCTTTTGTTTAAACCAATCAGTGCTCTTTGTAAAGACGTCATACAACATAGACATGTCTGAAGGAAGAGCCCTCTCCCACACCCACTCCCATCCATCTCGCTTCCCTGGGAACTCCTGCTCCATCTGGGAGACTGTGTCTTTCCTGATCTTTCTCCTGACGAACACCAACATACTGTGTGTTCATAGGGTGCACACACACACAGCTCACATTTGGTTTAATTTTTTTTCTTTTTTAACCACTGAGATATCCTGCATTTGTGCAAGATGTGGAAAACTCGGTATGTCTTGGAAGGTTTCTGATATCGGTGCCTGTAGCTCCATTTTTTCTTTTTAAATGTAACTGCTCACTTCTCTGTAGCCATTTATGTTTCTTCTAATTCCTTCTTCCCTCTCACAAAAGTTGCCATGGGGAATGTGCTCCTCCTTCTCTCTTGTGCCTCCGGTGGCCACCTTTTTCTTTTGAGGTCCCCTGAGAGAAGTCACAATGCTACTGGCAAAAGACATAACCATGAATTCCACCCAGCCAGGAAACAAAGTAATCATGTTCTTATGGGCAGGATCTCAGAATATCACACACAGAGAAGTTCAGGTTTGACAATAAAATTTTATTTTTCACATCAGCATGTTTTAGGAAAAGGCTGAGGTAAGAGGTGGCTCCCTCCTGGTCATTTGTCCCCCACGTTAGAGCTGATATAGAATATAGGGATTAACACTCTGCTAGGTGACGAGTCCCATCATCACTGGGTGAAGGCAGCCCAGTTGACCTGGGAAGAGCTGCTGTAGCTGAGGAGAGAGTCTGTCCAGAAATGTTTGCTTTTTATAACTAATTTACAAAATGGAAAAATTAATTTTCAGGATTAATATGATGATCCTTTTAGGATTAGCGACTTTCCAAAAGAACAATTTCATTTTGCATGAATCAGTTTTTAAGAACCAAATATTAAATAATTCTGTTCCTAGAAGTTGCAGCTTGAGACAATTATGATTCCATCGTTCTACCACTCACGCCCACACAATAAAAGATCTAAATAGAAATATAAATTATAAGGAACAGGCACATGGAAACAGAACAGGACAGAGAATGAAGAATGAAGGAGAGGGAAATTGGCCATGTTACCTGCTATGTCTGTCTTGGGGAAAAATGTATGGTATATCCATTTAACTTTATAAGTACTTAGTTCATAGATAAGAAAGGAAACTTTCCCGATTTTGTTTCTATAGTCCAATATAATTCCCTGATTTTTAACGTCTCATCATTCAAACATCACTTTCTACATTCTTCCATGTTTAATTAATTGTCCCTAATTTTTTAAAAAGAATTTTAACTTATTTTACTTATCTATTTTTTTTAATGTGTGCTGAGGATTGAACCCAGTGCCTCATCCATGCTAGGCAAGTGCTCTACCACTGAGCTATAGCCCCAGCCCCCTGGTTAAAAAAAAAAAAAAAAAAAATATATATATATATAT
>NW_026000138.1:2329151-2404104 GCF_001458135.2 Marmota marmota marmota | reverse complement strand
ATATATATATATATATATATATATATATATTTCTTATTTATTTATTTATTTTAAGAAGTTGACAGACCTTTATTTTTTTTAAATTTATTTGTATGTGGTGCTGAGAATCGAACCCAGTGCCTCACGCATGCTAGGCAAGCATGCTACCACTGAACCACAGCCCCAGCCCCATGGTTAATTTTTAATAGACCTTATTTTTGAGCAGTTTAAGCTTATTGAAAATTGAGCCCAGGGGCTGGGGATGTGGCTCAAGCGGTAGCGCGCTTGCCTGGTATGCGTGTGGCCCGGGTTCGATCCTCAGCACCACATACAAACAAAGATGTTGTGTCCGCTGATAACTAAAAAATAAATATAAAAAGAAAAAAAAGAAAAGAAAATTGAGCCCAGAGTTACAGAGTCCCCATCGGTTCCCTTGCACCTCCCTCTTCCCCAGGTGACCCTTTTATTAACATCCTGCAAGAGCAGTACATTTGTTGGCCTCCGTGGGCCAACATTGACAAATCATTGTTAACTAAAGTCCTTGGTTCACATTAGGGGGTCACTCTGTGCTGTATGCTGTGTGGGCTTTGACAAGCACGGAATGATGTGTATCCACCATTTCAGGATCTTTCAGGAGAGATTCACTACCCTCAGGATCCTCATGCTCCACCTATTCCCTCTTCTTCCTCCTGCTGGGCCCTGGCTGCCGCTGGAGTTGTCACTGTCTCTGTCATTTTGCCTTTTCTAGAATGTATGGAGCCCTTTTAGATGAGCTTCTTTTACTTAGCAATATGCATGTAAGGGTTCTCCATGTCCTGCTGTGGCTCAGCAGGCCATTTCTTTTTATCATTGAATTGCATCCCATTGTACGGATACACCACAATCTGTATGGATACACAAAAGATTACTACAAAAACAAGCTGTCATTGAATTAAAAGCAGTAGACTTTAAACATAAAATTATAATAAAAAAGCTTTTCTATTCAATTAAAAGTAATAGATTTAGCTGGGTTCAATGGTACATATGTGTAATCCCAGCAATTTGGGAGGCTGAGGCAGGAGAATCCTACGTTCAAAGCCAGCTCTTCAGCAACTTTGCAAAGCCCTAAGCAATTTAGCAAGACCCTTTCTGAAAATGAAAAATAAAAAGGTCTGGGAATGTGGCTCAGTGTTTAAACACCCCTGGTTTCATACCTCATATCCGCCCCCCCCAAAATGTAATAGGTTTTAGTACTTATAATTTTTTATTTAATGAAATTTTTATTTTTGGATTTATTCCTAGAAATGTGGAACTTTTAATTCTTCTAAGATAATTTTGTCTTTTTATCTTTTATCCTTCCAGGAAAAAAATGGTATATAAGAACCAAATCTTAGGTTGAATACTTGCCTTTCTTGTTACTTATTGACTTTATTATCACCTGACTGTTCACTGTGCTTTCAGGAAGTAATGGAATTTCACCATGTTAACTGCTCACTGTGGGTTGGTGCCTAGTGAGGTCTGGGTCTTGGGGAATGGAAGAGTAGGGAATGGTTTCTATTTACTGTTAAAGGCTTTTTCTTTTCATTCTTTCTTTTTCTTTTTTTTTTCTAACTGGGATTGAACCCAGAGGTGCTTAACCACTGAGGCACATCCCAGTCCTTTCTTGTATTTATTTAGAGATTGGTCTCAGTTGCTTAGGGCCTTGCTAAGTTGCTGAGGCATCCATTCATCCCACTGCCTTTCCATTTTCATTTGCAAAACCGAAACTCTGCACCCATTTAACCAAATCTCTCCTTCCTTTCCTCCCTCAGCCGCCGGCTCTTGCTGTTCTCCTTTCTCTCTCTGAATTTGGAACCATAGCAGTGCTTGTCCTCTCGTGACAGGCTTATTTCCCTTCATGTTTTCAAGGTTCATCCATGTAGCCTGGGTCAGAACTTTCTTCCTTTGAAATACTGAATAATATTCCACTGTAGGGAAAGACGGCAGTCTGTTCATCCATTCATTCACCAGTGGACACTGGGGTTGCTTTTGCTCTTATGAATCGTGCTGCTATGGACATGAGTATACAAATATCTTTTGAGTCTTTCCTTTCAACGGTTTTGGATTTATACTCAGAAATTTAATTGCTAGATCAAATTGTAATTTTTTCCCCAGCACTGGGGATTGTACCCTGGGCACTCTACCACTGAGCTACATCCCTAGTTGCTGCCCTTCCACCTCCCCCACTCCTACCCCGCTTTTTCTTTCTTATTTTGAGACAAGGTCCTGTTAATTACCCAGACCACCCTTGAACTTGTGATCCTGCTGCTTCAGCCTTCTGAGTAGCTGTGATGTCAGGCACGTGCCACCATTCTTGGTGTGATAATGCTATTTTTAATTTTTTTGATCTTTGATTTCATTTTTAATTATCTCAAATTTTATGATCACATAATTTGCAAATTTGTGCTAATGGGATATCTCTTCTACTTTAATCCTTCTAGTGAGTTGGCAAAAGCACCATTACCCAATCACACTTCCACAGTTTTCCCACAGTTTTTGTGTTTTTGAATAGCTGTTTAAGAACAATCTTGCATTATAACTTAGTCTGATACAGAAAGTATTCAAAAGTATAATCTAGTTTGCTATTGTATCATGCTGACTTTAAAACATCTGAACTTGCAAAAATGTGTTACATATTCTTTATTTGATATTTTACACATAAGTAAAAGACAGCATTTTATTTTATTTTGGGTACTGGGGATTGAACTCAGGGACACTTGACAACTGAGCCACATACCCAGCCCTATTTTGTATTTTATTTAGAGACAGGGTCTCACTGAGTTACTTAGCACCTTGCTTTTGCTGAGGCTGGCTTTGAACTTGCAATCCTCCTGCCTCAGCCTCCCAAGCCACTGGCATTACAGGTATGTACCAATGCACCTGGCAAAGGCAGCATTTTAGATATGAGGAATTCTAATTAAATTGGATTGGTCAACAAAAATATAAAGTAGACCAGACTGCTTCCTTGTCCTCAGCCACGGTCCTTAACAGGCTGATGAACACAAATTGAAACGCGTGTGAGTCTTGTTGGGCTCAGAGACAGTGAAGGGATCTCCTCCAGGATTTAAACTTGTTCACAGAACCAGTCATGTAATCTAAGTATAAAACCAGCCTTCAGTAGGCTTTAAATGGCCTTCACTACCCTGTGAAAGGTTGGACATTACTAATGAATTCTAACCATATCTCTGGAAAGGAAAAATGGTGATCATACTTACTGAACTGGGATTATCATCAAAACTTTTTAAAAAATCATGTCCATTGAACTACAAATCAATTTTATTTGAACCAAGCCTGTCCAAAAAAATATTCTGCCAGGGCTGGGATTGTAGCTCAGTGGTGGAGTGCTTGCCTTGCATGTGTGAGGCACTGGGTTTGATCTTCAACACCACATAAATAAATTAAAAATAAAGCTATAGTGTTCATTTACAACTAAAAAAAAATCTGCCAGCCATTCCTGATCTGAATTCTGGTGTCTGTCATCAAGTAAATGATGGTGCATGCAAGAAAGCCATGAGGTGCCACAGTCTGGCTGGGCACAAAATCACGAGCCACCACACAGCTTGTAGATTCAAACAGCAACTCTTTATTCCCGAACTCACACCAGCCGTATACAAACACGTTCTGGGGAAATCCACGTTCTCTGCCCAAATCCACCTCCACTGGGCTTCTGTCTCCCAAAATATACTCTGAATCCCGTGAGAACTCAAGGGGAACTCAGGCAGCAGGATACGCCCTATTCCCAGCAGGAATAATCTTAAACCTTAAACCTGGAACCTAAACTGGGAACGCCCTAAACACGATTATCTTAAACCGGGAACACCCTAATCCGCCTTGGTCCTTGAGCAAGGTCAGCTACATTCAATGTCACTGCAACATGGGGTACGCTGGCAAGGAAATTGTCATACCTACTTGGCTAATGGCTCCCAGCAATGAGGCATTCTGTTTTGTAATAAAAAAGCCTGTGGCTATTACTCGTTAGTAGCTTTTCTGAGTTTTTCAGATAGTTTTTGTTCTGGGAGGTTCCTTTTTGAGATTCTCCAAATACTCTATCAGTGCTCCCTGTCCCCAGGTGACACCTGTATTCCTGTTGGGGAACCCAGGCCTGACATGCCTTCCACCCAAGCAGTCCAAGGCTCAGCCCAGTCTTGCACTGGCTGCTCTTCCCTTGGTGTGGCCCTGGGCACACTTCTGAACAAGAACCTTCTTGTCTTTCTCTACATCACCCATTTTTATCTTGCAGCAATTTCTCTGCCCTGTGCACCTCTTATCAGCTTATAAGACTTCTTCTTATAAGCTACTCTCCATTCTCTTCTGTTCTTAATTTTTTGGGGGGATGGGTACAAGGGATTGAGTCCAGGGATGCTTACCACTGAGCAACATCCCTAGCCCTTTTTATTTGTTTGAGACAGCATCTTCCTAAGTTGCTGAGGCTGGCTTTAAACTTGTGATCATCCTGCCTTAGCCTCCCGAGCTGCTGGGACTACAGGTGTGTACCACCTGCCCATCTAATGTAGGGTTTTTTGTTGTTGTTGTTGTTTGTGTGTGTGTGTGTGTGTGTGTGAGGTTTCTTTCACTTAGTGTCCCCTCTTCAAAGATTCTTTCATATTGTAGCATGTAGAGCCTTTCTTTTTCTTTTTTCTTTTTGTTTGAGTCGGGTGGGTACCAGGGATTGAACTCAGAAGCACTTGACAACTGAGCCACATATTTAGCCCTATTTTTTTTGTGGGGACAGGTACCAGGGATTGAACTCGGGGGCATTAGGCCACTAAGCCACATCCTCAGCCCTATTTTGTATTTTATTTAAAGACAGGGTCTCACTGAGTTGCTTAGCGCCTCACCATTGCTGAGACTGGCTTTGAACTCATGATCCTCCCGCTTCAGCCTCCCAAGCTGTTGGGATTAAAGGTGTGGGCTACCCCACTGGGCTTTTTTTTTCTTTCTTTCTTGAGATGGTGTCTTGCTGTCATCCAGGCTGGCATCAAAATTCTGGACTCCCACGATTGTTCCTACCTCAGCCTTACGAGTTCTGAAACTGTTGTCCTGTACCATGTACCCGGCTCACTGCTGAGAATTTTCTTAAAGTGATTTTTCTCTGTGGCACTGGTGCTGTGGAATTCTTCTCTGGGTATTGGTGCAGGAGCGTGGCTCTGGGCTCTGCACACTAGCATCCTGCTGGTTTTGCTTTTGTCTTCTAGAACTTGACCTGGTCGTTTGGATGGAACAGTTCCCTCCCTGTCTTCTATGTCCGTGAGAAGAACCATAGAGTCCTTCTGTACGTGTCTTCTCACAATGCCGTCATCTATAATATCTTCAGGAATAGCCAGTACCACCTGCAGGTATGTGGGGCTTTTCCTGCTTGTAAAGGGCTCTAACTTGTGGGTAGTGTTTTGCTTTGGACTTTCAGGCTGACTTCACTGTATCATTGTCATACTTTCCTGCCTCTCCTTTGAACTACAGCAAATCCTGCTTTTTTTTTTTTAAAGAGAGAGAGAGAGAGAGAGAGAGAGAATTTTTTAATATTTATTTTTTAGTTATGGGTGGACACAACATCTTTGTTTGTATGTGGTGCTGAGGATCGAACCCGGGCCGCACGCATGCCAGGCGAGCGCGCTACTGCTTGAGCCACATCCTCAGCCCAAATCCTGCTTTTAGAAACATGTTATTGTTCACTGTCTCTATGATTCTAATCAGCATCAGTTGACAAATAGCAGTGGATATTAATTTTATCCTTGCAAGAATTTAAAACATCTGTATTTTTTACATTTCTGCAAAAATGTGGACAATGTAGACCATGATGTCTCCAGAGAACCACAGTGAACACAAGGACATCTGTTCACCAGGGAGTCAGGCCTAATGAATACTTAGACTCCTTTCCAGTTTCCAATGAGCTTGGATCCTCATAACCAAGCTGAGATGTGGGTATTAACATACCCATTTTACAGATAAAGAAACTGAGGCTCAGAATAGTTTAAGTGACTTGCCCAAGACTGTGGGTGGTAAACAGTGACTGGAGTTCTCCTGACCTGAATATATTTAGGAGGTCAGTGGGCCTCCTGTCCCTCTCTCCCTACAGTAGCTCTCTTAGTTCAACCCTGCCTTCCTCCTGTGCGTCCTCCATGCTGTCTTCCTCCTACCACTCTGTTTCCTTCATTCTTAACATTTTACCCCTCTCATTGTCATCACTCATCTACCTAACTGTCCTGTTTCTTGGTGTCTGACATGCCCTGGTTGACCTGGTGAACAGTTCTGTGTTATATTTTCATTGACTTGCTTTGTTATAGGACCCTCCTTAGTCAATACCTAGTTCAAAACCTTCACAAAGTATTTACCAAGAACCCGGACAATGTTGAGCACTGAGCCAGGAGTCCAAGGCACACACACGCAGCTCTAGGAGTTTCCTTCCTGGAAGCACAGAAACACTGACATCAATCAGCAGGCAGCCGCCTTGGAGCTTGGTTGAGTGTGCAGCACAGAGGGCAGAAGCTCCAGCCGAAGGGAAGGGAGCTTGTAGACAGGCTCGGCTGAGCCGGGAGAGGGAAAGGAGGGTCATGCTCCACAGAGTCCAGCCTCACCAGAGTCAATGGCTGGGAATGGCCTTGACCATTCATCATATCACAAACGTGAATCATGACCACTGCGTTTCTGATTGTGGGTCTGCAGTCGTGAACAAAGCAGGTGTAGTCCCTGCCCTAGTGAGCATCCAGACTAGTGTGGAAAGACATCAGATAGGTGAACGCATGACGACATGGTCACACTGTAACAGAGCAAAAATACTCCAAGAAAAATCGGGGTGAGAGAGAATTACTTTAACTTTTTAAAAAATTGAACCCAGGGATGCTTACCACTGAGTTCCATCCCCAGCCCTCTTTATTTAATTTAATTAATTAATTTATTTATTTACTAATTTATCTTTGGTACTGGGGATTGAACGTAGGGGCATTTTACCAGTCCTTTTTTAATTAAAAATTTTAAATGTTTTATTATTATTATTATTATTATCATTATTATTATTATTATTTAACTATTTTAAAACTAGTTAATAGACCTTTATTTTATTCATTTATTTATATGTGGTGCTGAAAACCGAACCCAGTGTCTCACATGTGCTAGGCAAATGCTCTACCACTGAGCCATAACCCCAGCCCCTGTTTTATTATTTTTAACATTAATGTTTTGGTATTGGAGATTGGACCCAGGGGCTCTTTACCACTTTACCAGTCATTTTACTCTTTACCAGTCCCATCCCCAGTCCTTTTTTTTTTTTAAATATTTTTTTATTTGTTGATGGACCTTTATTTTATTAATTTATTTATACACTGTGCTGAGAATTGAACCCAGTGCCTCACACATGCTAGGCAAGTGCTCTACCACTGAGTCACAACTCCAGCCCCACAGTTCTTTTTATTTTTTGTTTTGAGACAGGGTCTCACTCAATCTGAGGGCCTTGCTAAATTGCTGAGGCTACCTCCTGCCTCAGCCTTCGGAGCCCTGGGATTATGGGCGTGGCCACTGCAGCCTGCACTTAGAAAGTCTGTTTCTGCTGAGACCTGAAGGATGAGAATGAGCCAACAGGGACAGTTTAAGGGAAAGAACTTTCCAAATTGAGGGAGCTCCACGTGCTCGTGTGTGAGGCTCAGAGAGAAGGCCAGGTGGCTGGTGCAGAGCCAGGAGGGAGTGAGGGAGCCGAAGGACACAGGGCTCCCTGTGCTGCGCTTTCAGACGTTCACATGCTTCCGCAGGATGCCTCTGTTGTGCGGGGCCACCCTAGGACCATAAGAGAGACCAGGAGGATTGTCTCTCTCCAGAGGGGAACTGTGTCCCAGGAGGTGGGCTGCGGGGAGCCCCGTGAGTGGGTGGGAGATCCCAGGCATCATCTTTTTCTCAACCTGGGTTGGGGGTTGGGTAATGCCCCCACCCCCAGGGAGCCACCGTTCCTGTGGGGAGTGTGGCTTATTCTTCAGGTGTTTGAGGAGAGGAATTCTGAAAAAAACCCACCACGAGATGATGGAAATCATGGGCAGGCCCACGGGAAAAGTTCCTACCCAGAGGAGCCTTGAAGGGAGCTCAGATCTCTCTGCGGGTCCCCAGTCTTCTCTGAGGTGCGTGAGGCTGGGCCCATCCTGGGTGCTTCAGAGCAGTTTCTCCTTATTTCCACAGGGCCACCCCAACCTCATCTCCTGCCTCTGCATCAGTGAAGACAGGCGGTGGGTTGCCACAGCGGACAAAGGGCCAGACTGCCTGATAATTATATGGGACACCTTCACAGGGTAGGCTTGTTCGGTCCCTCCTCCCCCTCCTCTTCCTCCTCCTCCTCCTCTTCGTCTTCCTCCTCCTCCTCTTCGTCCTCCTTCTCCTCTCCTCCTCCTCCTTTCCTCCTCCTCCTCTTCCTCCTCTCCTCCTCCTCCTCCTCATTTAATTCTCAAGTGGTTTTGTTTAAAAGAAACATTTAAGTCAACTTTTTCATTGCTGTAACAAAAAGACCTAACAAGAATAATTAGAGGAAGAAAAGTTTATTTGGGGGCTCATGGTTTAGAGGCCTTAGTCCATCGATAGCCAGCTTCATACCTTGGGGCTCCAGGAGGGCAGAACCTCATGGTGGAAGGGTGTGGTAGAGGAAAGCAGGTCAGGACATGGCCACCAAGAAGCAGAGAGAGCGTGTAGTCGCTTCTTTTCCCCCTGATTTCTGTACAGTGTCTGCCATCCAGTAAGCAAAGAACGAGTAACACTGAGGCCCAGAAACTTGGTTAGTTGGTGGCCCCAAGTAGCCTGGGCTGGGAGGGGCTGACTCACAGTATCCCAGCACACATAAGCTCAAAGGATAAACCAGAAGTCAAATCGGCCACTTGCAATAAAAACCATTGCTTTCATAAAGACAGATTTTCTAGTCCCGGGTCAGCCTACCTTTTCTGGGGAAAAAAAAATTTTTCAGTGCTGGGCAAGGAACCCAGGGCCTCATACTAGCTAGGCAAGGCTGTACCACTGAATTCCACCCAGCCTCCCTGGGAAGTCCTAAGTGGTCATCCCCAAGTGCTTCCTTGCCCCAGCACGCCGTATGTGTTCCATGCTGCCTGGCCTCCCGGCTGCGGCACATTTCCTGGTGGGTGTGCTTTATTATGTTCCATGTGTTTGCCTGCCACAGAGGCTCTCCCATGCGCTGTTCCTTGGCAGCCCCTCCGCTTCTGACAGCTCACCCTGCTCACAACCTTCAGTTGACCTTTCCCTCCTTTAAAATTAGTAGGCTTTCACTTTTTTAGAGCAGTTTTAGATTAATAGGAAAATCGAGAGGATAGTAGAGAAGGTTCCCTGTATCTGTTATTTACATCTTACACTAGCGTAGTACATTGTTGAATTAAGGAACATTGTCATTATTTACATAGGAGTATACCTAGATTTCCTTCCTTTCATCCTAATGTCCCTATTCTGTTCTGGGATCCCATCCAGGTGACCACCTTAGATTGACTTGTCATGTCCCCTAGGCTCCTCTGGGCTGTGGCGTCCCCAGCCTTCCCTGGTTTGGGGATGACCTTCGCAGTTTTAGGGACCAGGGCTTCTAGGGAGCCCTCCATGGGAATGGGTCTGGCGTTCTTCTCATGGTAGGACCCAGAGCCCTTGACCTACTGCAACATCTGAGACGTGAACCACAGTAGGCGTTGTCTCCTGGGTAGAAGGCGAGTCCTTTCAGTCCAGTGTCGCAGAAACCAGCCCAGGGCCTAGAGAGGAGGTCAGCAAGTCCAGGCTCAGACATGGGAGCCTGGGCCCAGGTGGTGGGATTCTGCACCCTCCAGGTCTGCTTGGCAGCTCATGCCCCTCTTGCTGGTGACGCTGGAAGGGAGTCTACAGGAATCAAGGTGGCCACCCTTCAGTGCCCTTCTTCCTAATCATGAAGCTCAGCATTTGTGCCCCCCTCAGCATCAGCTGAGGAATTGAGGGACTTCTAGGGGCCAGCGCAGCACTGCTCAACGCGTGACACACAGGCTGAGCTGGCCCGTGCTGAACAGGAAGCAGAGAAAGTGAGAGGAAGCTTCTGGGAACTCAGTGGCCATCTGACCTCGCCACAGTGTTTTTACTTTATGAAAGCATTTGTCTGCAGTAGAGTGACAAATTTAGAAAGAGTCCTTCACCTCAGGTAGTTTGGGAAATGCTAGGCAAGAAGCTGCGTGGGCAGCTGGGTGTGGGCAGACTGCTGTATTGCTTGGGGCAACAGCTGCCAAGCAAGAGGCTGGCTTAGCTGGGAATGGGACTGGGAATTTGGAAACGCGAGTGCAGCTCGGTTTAATCATTGGGAATACAGTAGATGTCCACCAAAGTGGAGGGAAAGAGCCCTGGAGTTCCAGAAAGCAAAACCGCAGCGTGTGGTGACGCCTACATGCTGACTTGGTGGATTCCTGAGTGACATGATAGCCACGTGGCCAGGAGGAAGAGCGCGCAGGCTCTGGGGCCACCTGGCTTCCATCCCAGTCCTGCTGTGTGCTTCCTGTGGGGATTGGAGGCCTAAAGAAACCAAGTGACTTTTCCATCTGTGGAAAAAATGAGGCTAATACCTACTGTTTGACTTCTTGAGGCTGCTGTAACAAATTAC
The DNA here is from genome assembly GCF_001458135.2 of Marmota marmota marmota. Classification (NCBI taxonomy): domain Eukaryota; kingdom Metazoa; phylum Chordata; class Mammalia; order Rodentia; family Sciuridae; genus Marmota; species Marmota marmota. Next base: position 2,393,528 of record NW_026000138.1, on the reverse strand, counting down.
CACAAGTTGGGTGGCTTAAAATAGCAAAAGTTTACTCTCTCATAGTTCTGGAAGCCAAAAGCCCAAAATCAAGGTGTCAGCAGGTTGGTTCCTGCTGGGGTCCCTCCCCTGGCTTCCACAGCTTGTGGCACCCCTCGGCGTTCCTTGGCTGTGGACGCAGCCCCCCAGCCTTTGCCTCCATCTTCGCAGGTGTTTCCCACCCCCCACCCCGTGTCTCTCAGTCTTCATTCTTCCCTGGGTGTCGGGCCGTCCTCATCCAGTATGATTTCATCTTGACTAATTCCATCTGCAAGACCCTGTTTCCAATGAGTCACATCCTGAGGTTCTGGGTGGACAGGAATTTGGGGGCACACTGTTCGGCTGACTCTCACAGGATTGTTGTGAAAATCAGGTGAATCCACACCCGGCCCAAGATAGATGCTCATAGCGGGGTTTTCTTTTGTAATCCCTGCCCTAGAGGCAGAGAGCAGCTCTAGATTCTCCAACAGGAGCTTAAGGCCCTGGTTGGGTGTGTGGGGAAGGGAGTGGCAAGTCCAGGGGAATGAGAAGGTTAGGCAGAAGCCCTGTTAATATCCTGGAGCGAGGGTCTGGAGCGAGGGTCGGGTCCCCCAGCTTCCTGGAGATCTCCACAGGCCACGCCACCCAGTCTCCACCCTTACCTTACTTGGGTCTCAGTGGCATCTGACACTGCATTTCCTGTGGCTTCTCTGACACCACAGCCCCCTAGTTCCCTTCTGCTATGGCCCTTCCTTCTAGTCTCTTCTCAGGATCCCCTTCCCGGCCATTCCTTGAACACCACCCATGGTGACAAGGCCACCAGCACCATTGTTCCCCAGATAGGAGAGTCTAATCTCAACAAGGGCTCTCTCAGCATCCCCTCTTCTTCCTGATGAGGAAGTGCTAGAGGACTCTCCACCTGGATGTCCCTGGGCCTCTCCTGCTGAAAGAGGAGTTTTGGGAGGGATCTCCCAAACTGCCTCGGTGACCTCCCCACTGCCTGGCCTCTCCTGTCTCCTCTTCTCTCCCCTCTCCCCTCCGCTCTCTCACCTGGGCTATTGCAACAAGCTCCTGGCTGATCTCCCTCCCAGCGGTTCACTGTGTGACTCATTCTCCATGACACAGATCTTATTTCATTGTGATAAAATATACACAACTTAAGGGATTGTGGCTGGGTGGTAGAGTGCTTGAGAGGGCCTGGGTTTGAGCCTCAGCACCACATAAAAATAAATAAATAAAAAAAAGATATTTGTGTCTAACTACAACTAAAAGAAATAAAAATAAAATATATGTATATACGCAACTTAAAATTTACCACTTTAACCATTTAAAAATGTGTAATTCAATGGTATCAATTATAGCCACCATGTGCAACCATCACCGCTATTTCCACAAACTGAGTGGCATTTTTATCACTCAAATAGGAACTCTGGACTCATGAACTCCGAATGCTGTCTTGCCCAGGCCCTGCCTTCTGCCTCTGTACATGTGTCTACTTTGGACATTCATAAAATCACGCAATATATGGCCTTTTGTGTCTGGCTTCTTTTACTGAGCATGTTTCAAGATTCATCTGTGTCATAGCATGTGTCAATGCCTCATTCCTTTTGATGACTGAATCAACATTCCATTATATGGATAAATCACATATTTATTTATTTGTTTATACATTATTTTTGCAGTATTGGGTGTTGAATCTAGGGATGCTCTACCATTGAACTATATCCCTATCCCTTTTTTTTTTTTTTTTTGTATTTTTTATTTTGAGACAGGGTCTTGCTTAGTTGCTGAGGCTGACCTTGAACTTATGATCCTCCTGCCTTAGCCTCCCCAGTAACTGGGATTAGAGGTATGCACCACTGTACCTGGCTTATCTGTTGATTTTTTTTTTTTTAATTTATTATTTAGTTTTTGGCAGACACAACATCTTTATTTGTATGTGGTGCTGAGGATCGAACCCGGGCCGCACGCATGCCAGGCGAGTGCGCTACCACTTGAGCCACATCCCCAGCCCTTATCTGTGGATTTTGATGAAAACCCAATTATGTTAATCCGCTTCAACTGAAAGCTAAAGTCTTGGCTAGCTTTCATCTCCAGTCCTAGTGCTCTTTCCAACCTGGCCACAAGGGAAAGTCACCACCTCATGCAGCAGGATGTCCACAGAACCTGTCTCAGAGGCCTGTCAGCTGTGCCTCTTCCCCTGGACAGAGCTCGGCCTGTTATGAGCAGTTCTGGCCTGTTGATCTTTTATTCATGATGAAGCTGTTCCCCTGCTAGATGCAGCATCTTGAAGGGAGTGACATTTTTTTTTTTCCTAAATCGAAAATAAAGCATATCTGTGATTAACAATTCAAATGTCACGTGGATACAAGTTTTGTGATCTCCCAAATGGTGACTCTGGGACCCAGAAAAGATTACTCAGAGAATGTTTTGGCTTTAGAATTAATGTCCTCTGTATTGAAGTGACAGATTACAAACAAAATGCTTCCTTAAACATTTTGTTCACTTTCTCATTTATAAATCTAACATATTTTTGTAATCACTTTTGAGAAAGCTTGGATTAATGTTTGGCTTCACAAATTTGATTATTAGCTCTTTTTAAGCATTTCAAACTGCATTTATAAATTTAATATATTCAGTTTTACATGTTTTTAGTAGTCTAACAAATTCTTCACTGGTACTTAAGTAATTCTTAGAAATCTAATAAATTTAGTCACAAATATGGCAAATCTTAAGTTGTCTTAAGTGTTATAACATTGTACAACTTAATAGGATTTAAATTTAAAATCATAAGTCTAAATCCACTATGTGTTTTAAATTAGAATCAAATCTAATCTGGTAGAAACTTTGATATGTGAAATTCTCTTAAACATTATGCATTCCTTAAAAAAGAAGAACAAATTTTCTTATCATAAATATGTTACTTCTATGGATTTGACTGACTTCTCCATGTTTAATTCTAAATGTCTTCAGAGATGAGATACATTTTCCCACTGAGAACTCCACTCTGTCACTCCCAAGAATTTGAGGGTTGCCTTTCAAGTGAATTGTGAAATGACAGAACCTGAGTAGGCCTCAGCTGAGACACGGACTTGATTAAGACAGTTGGGGTGCCAACGTGACAAACTTAGGCCCATTTAAATTCACTGGGAACAGGACACCATAGTGGAACAAAGTGGGGCGCAGCCTGCCTGGCTCCCATCCTTTTTTTAAAAATATTTTTTTAGTTGTTGATGGACCTTTATTTTATTTATTTGTATGCGGTGCTGAGGATTGAACCCAGTGCCTCACACATGCTAGGCAAGTGCTCTACCACTGAGATACAGCCCCAGCCTCTGGCTTCCATCTTACTGCCACCCACTCTCCCCTCATAAGAGAAGCACGTGGACCCCCAACCCCATGTTACAGCCCACCTGCTCCAGTGCTGCTGGGGTTTCTTGCTTTCTTTGTCTGTCTCAGGTATGTCAAGGTCATCTGCTTAAATTCTGCACACGTCAAGCTCCACCTGAGCTGTACAGTTGTAAGTCCTTACCAGGGACACATACAGAAGCGTGCAGGTAGAAAAGGAAAGTCCCTTCTCTGCCAGACCATCTCCAGACTGCAACCACCGTGGACAGTCTGCAGTCACTCCTACAGGCCTTTCTCGTACATATAAATGCCCTCACACCCTGAGGTTCTTGGGTGGACAGGAATTTGGGGGCACAATGTCCGTCTGAATCTCACAGGATTGTTGTGAAAATCAGGTGAATCCACACTGTGTGCCACAGTCAAAATGACACTATGGATTTGTTTCGTGATGTGCTCTTCTCACAAAGTTCTCGGTCACTCTCTCAGATCTATCCCATTCTTTTTGTGGCAGCCAAGTTTTTCCACTCGATGGCTTTGCCATAATAGTTTAAAATAATTCTTATTTTAACAGGTTTGTTTTGCTTTTTTTAATTTTGCTGTTAACACAGCATCACCAAGAAGATGCATCTTGGTTTATTTTGTTTAATTTTCCTATTATTTCTCTAGAAAAGTTACAGGAGTTGCAATTGCTGGACCTTATAGTACAGATAGGGTTTAAAATTCAGATAGTCAGAGCTACATTGCTCCCAGGAAGGTGGTGCTTATTTGTTCTCTGTGTGCAGGGGGCACCCATTTTCCTGAGCTGGGCACCTCCTAGTTGTGGTTTTTATATTTGCATCCTTCATGCCTGGTGAAGCGCCTCACGCTGAATTGGCACCTGGGAACAGGTGACAGGGCCACTAGAGCTCGTGCAGGGTGAGCTCTAACACACAGCATTCGTGTCCTCTTCCCTGTTAGGCTGTTGGTTGTTACTGAGGCAAATTCACAAAACATAAGATTGGCCACTTGGATGTGTGCAGGTGGTTGGGCATTTAGTACATTCCCAATGTTGTGCACTCATCCTTCTGTCTAGTTCCAAAATATTCTCATCCCCTCAGAAGGAGACCCTGTACCCAGTAGGAGCAGAAGCCTCCCATCTGCTCTCCAGCCTCTGGCAACCACATCTGCTCTCTGTCTCTGGATTTGCCTGCTCTGGACATTTCATATCAATGGAACCACAGAATGCATGGCCTTTGTGTTTGTCTTCTTTCACTAGCTTGTATTTTTGTGGGGCAGGAGAGGGATACTGGGGATTGAACTCGGGGTACTTGACCACTGAGCCCCAGCCCCAGCCTATTTTGTATTTTATCTAAAGACAGGGTCTCACTGAGTTGCTCAATGCCTCACTTTTGTGGAGGCTGGCTTTGAGATCCTCCTGCCTCAGCCTCCCAAACTGCTGGGATCACAGGCGTGCACCACCGCACCCAGATAGCATCATGCTTTTAAGTTTTGTCTGCGTTGTAGCCTGTGTCAGGGCTTCACTCCATTTTATGGAATAGTGAGTAATAATGAATAAATTAACTAGACACAGATATTCTTATGTTGTTATTAGTGATTAATAATGAGTCAATTAAACATAAATATCCTATTGTGTAGATAGACCACATTTTGCTGTGGTTTTGGAAGGTTTGAGCTGAGCTGGACGCTGTTCCTCCCTGTCCTGTTTTGCAGGATTCCTGTGCACACCATATTTGACAGCTGCCCAGAAGGTAATGGCATTAGGGCAATAGCCATTACCCGTGACGCCAAGTATCTGGCAACCATCTCAGACGCTGAAGTCCAGGTAAAGGGCCCTCTGGGTTGGCCTCAGCAAGCTGGTCAACCTGTCAGGTGTCCCCACAGTCAGCTCTGCTCCAGCCAGCTGGCCTCTGAAGTATTCCCAGGAGATGACCAGACTCCATGGTGCAGAGTTGGTGCTTCCTGCTTTGTGGCTTGGCTTGTGGTCCATTGCTTAGTTGCCTGATGTTACCATGTCACCACAAGGGACACAGCTCTCTGCAGCAGCCCTCAGAGGCCTTCTCACTGTGCTCTCCTTTGTAGAAAGTGTGCATCTGGAAGTGGACTTTGGCAGTGGAGACGCCAGCGTGCAGTCTCCTTCTCCCCAAGGAGTATGGTTTCCAGGTAGGTCAATCTGGTCCTATAACCCTCAGCCTGACCTCACACTGAAGCCAGGTCAGAGCCTACCTTTTGCTTTGGTGGAATTCTGCTGTGGTGCAGCAGCACTTTTAAAAGTACTTTCATATCCCAGGCCTTGTTTATCTTTGCTTAGAAAAGCTAATATAGTTCAAGCACTTATTATGTGCCAGATTTGGCTAAATTCTTTACTTTCGTGATCTCACATAATCCAGGCAAACATGCTAGCAAGGAGATATTAATGTCTGTGGACTATTAGTAATTATTCAATAATCGGTCTGAAGTCACCCAGCTAGCAGACTTTCCTCTTCTAGACACGTGCTCTTAACTGCTTCTAACCTTATCAGAAGCTCATTGAAGTATGGAGAGAAATTATCATTATTCTTCTCAGTTTACATGAGGTGACTTGCCAAGGTCACCTACAGCATTTCTGCACAGTCTCTTGCTTTCCTGTGTCACTCCTGTCTGCCATGTTGTCACAATGTCCCTCGGATCCTTCATTCGTTATACATCTGTTGAGGATGTGCCCTGTGCCGGGCACCTATCCGGCTCACAGGGTCTAAAACCCCCAAAGAGGGTTTGGGTCACTAGACTCAGCAAGATACATGTCTTTTTGTAGTCCTTATGCTCTGATTCCCTCCTTTCCCTTCTGAAAAAAAATGTCCTTATTTCTTAAAGTGGCACTAATACATAGTCAGGTGTGTGTGGTGACTTGGCATGGGTTTTCCTATTGCTGCGGAAAGTGCCTTCAGGGCTCTGTAGAGACTGCACTGGTCTGTGGGTCACTCTGGGTGCTGGTGTCTTCTTAATAATATTATTTTCCAGTCCTTGAGCACCAGATGTCTTGTATTTATTTATATCTTCTTTAATTTTTTTCAGCAGTGTTTTAGTTTCCTTTGTACAAATCTTCCACATCCTGGATTAAATTTATCCCTGTGTATTTGATTCTTATTTATGCTCTTATAATTGTAATTGTTTTCTTAACTCCCTTTTCAGATCATTCGTTGCTAGTGTACAGAAATGCAGGAGAATTTTGCATCCTGTGACTTTGCTGAATGCACTATTTAAATTTACATTGATTATGATTAAATAGAACTTCAGATGGGTTCCTCAGTATTGCTAGCTGCCCTGGAAGCGCTCACATGTGGCTGTTAGGTACTATATTTGGCATCACAGATCACACGGAGCGTTTCTATCATTGCAGACAGTTCTGTTGGGCATCTCATACCCCCTCCCCTAGTGAACTCTGCCTTCTTGGTAACCTAGCTGAGCAGGGGATGTGGCCGGAGAAAGCCACCCAGAGAGCTAATTCAGGTGACATTGAGTTCAGCCATTAAGAGCAAAAGAACTCTCTGCTGTTCTGGCTGTTCTGGTGGCTGGCTAGCCTGCTTCCCACCTCACCGTGTACACACACACACACACATATTGTTGTTGTTGTTGTTGTTAAATAAAGCACAAATGCAAAATATGTATATTTTAAAGAAGAAAACAAAATGTACCTGTGTACTTACCACTGATCAAGATATGGAACATGAACCAACCCTAGAAGCCCACTGTGTGTGTGTGTGTGTGTGTGTGTGTATGTGTGTGTTTGGATGTTTGGTTTGGTACTGGAGATTGAACCCAGGGGTGATCTTCCACTGAGTTACACCTTCTACACCTTCAGCCCTTTTTATTTTTTATTTGATTCAGGGTCTCACTAAATTGCCCAGGATGGCCTCAAACTTTTGATCCTTCTGTCAAGGTCTCCCGAGGAGCTGGCATGACAAGCATGTGCCATTGCGTCTCTCTTTGATCCCTGTCCCCAATCTCATTTGCTTTCTTTTCTCCCTGCAGTGAACCACTATCCCAAGTTTTGTGTTATACATTCCCTGTTTTCTTTATACTTTTCTCTATTTATGTATCCCTCAATTCCATATTATTTAGTTTGACCTGCTTTTGACCTTGATATATTTGAAGTATATTTTATTGCTTCATCTGCTCAGCATTGCTTCTGGGACTCATCCTTGTTGGTTGCCGAGCTGTGATTCTTTCATCCTCACTGTTGCTCTGAGTGTAACACAACTTACGCTGGTGATGGGCGTTGGGCTCCTTTCATTCCTCTTCCACTCTTCCCACCCCGTAGCTCTATCCAAACCATGCTTGTTGTGGTCTCCGGCGTGCCAGTGGGATGACCATGTTAGATCTCTTTACTCTTCGTCTGTGAGCAGCTCCATCCATGGCTTACAAGACACTTTTTGTGCTATTGCAGAGACCAGTCTTTCTCTGGCTCCTTTGTGGATTTTTTTCTTTCATTTGCATACATTATAAATATTGGTGTTCCTCAGATTTAGTTCTAAGCCATCCTCTTTCTCCTCCTCCTCCTGCACCTTCTTCATCTGTTTTAATTCGACTTCCTCTTTCTCTATTCTCTTTCCTCCTCCCCCCCTCCTTCTCCTCCTCCCCCTTCTCCTCCTTCTGTTCTCTGTAGCTTTCTTGAGTGTTCTCATCCATTCTAAAGATGCCCTGAAGTTGTTCCTCTTTCCTGCATCTCTCCTGCCATCCTGTCCAGGCCGTAGTCACCTCTACCTGGTGACTACAGCTCCTTACCCTGGGGCTCTGAGCTCACTCTGGCCTCACCCCTGAACACTCTACCCCTGCAGGCACATGATGTTATTTAAATGAGTAAAATATATATGTCTCTCTTACTTAAACCCTTGTATGATTTCTCATTACCCTTAAAATAAAAACAAAACACCATATTATGGCCTCCAAGGTCTGATCTGATCCATTAATCAATCTTCCAACACCGAATTCTATATAAGTGAACTTTTTTTTTTTTTTTTTGCTGTGGGCTTTGGCTTCTTTAAAAAACTCATTTTGTTCCATGCATCAATAGTTTATTCCTCTTTATTGCTGAATAGTGGCACATGGTTATGTTACAATTTGTTTATTCACTGTTGGTGGACATGAGTTGAGGCTATTAAAAATTAATTTGCTATGAATGTTCATGTACAAGCCTTTGCATAAATATATGCTTTCATTTTCATGGTAGTTTTCTTTTTCTGCTTTCCTTCCCCTTTCTTTGTTTCTTGGAACTCTACCACTGAGCTATATCTCCAGCCCTTTTGTATTTCTTTGAGACAGTCTAAGTTGCTTAGGGCCTCACTAAATTGCTGAGACTGTCTTTGAATCTCGATCCTCCTGCCTTAGCCTCCCAAGCCACTGGGATTACAGGTGCATGCCACCATACCCGACAATTGTTTTTATTTTTGAAGGATATTTTCTCAGGTAAAGAATTCTATTTTCTTTCAGCACTTTGAAGATAAGATTCCATTGTCTTCTGACTTCTTCCATTTCTCTTGAGAAATCAGCCATCAATCTATATTTCTTTAAAATTTTTTTTTTAGTTGTTGATGGACCTTTTAATTAATTAATTATATGTGGTGCTGAGAATCAAACCCACTGCCTTATGCTAGGCAAGTGCTTGAGCACTTGATTCCCAGCCCCAATCTGTATTTTCAAAGTTATCTGGATACTTAGAAATTTCTCTTATTTTTCAGTGATGTATCTGTTTGTATATGGGTATGTTGTTGATTTTTTAAAGCTTACTTTTGGGGGGTTTCTTGGACCTGGGATGCTTATATCTTTCCTCAGTTTTGGAAAATTCTTAGCCATTGTTTCTTTAAATATTCCTTCTGCTATATTCTTCTCCTTCTGGGACTCTAATTACAAATGCGTTGGGCCTTTTTTATTGTGTCCAGTTGGTCTTTTGTTCTCTTTTTTGTTTTTATATCCTTTTGTCTCTTTATGATCTAGTCTGGATATTTTCTGCTATAATTTATCTTTCTTTTCTACTGGTAATCATCTCTTTGGCTATATCTAATTTCCTTTTAAAACATCTTTTTGAGTTTTTTAATCTCCTTTTTTTTCGGATTTAAGATTTCCATTTGCTTCTTTTTTTTTTAAAATAGCAGTATCTGCTGAGATCTTCTTATCCTAGCTTTCTTGAGCCTATTAATCACAGTTTTCAGGCTGAGTCTGTTAATCTCACACCTGGACTCCTGTCGGCCTCTTGCTTCACCCCCTTGGTTTTCAGTCATTTGCATCTGCCCCTTTCATATGTCTGGTTATGTTTCATTGAATTCTCAGTGTTCTATTTTAAAAAGTATAGAAATAATTTGAAGCTTGGGATGATGACTTCCTTCAAAGAAAACTTGTTTTCCCTTAGAACTGGGGATTGAACCCAGGGGCCTCACATATGCTAGGCAAGCGTTGTACCACTAAGCCCTCTCTCCAGTCCTTTTTATTTTTATTTTGAGATGGGGTCTTGCTAAGTCGCCCAGGCTGGCCTTGAACTTGTTTGTGATCCTTCTACCTCGGCCTCCCAAGTTGCTGGGGTTACAGATATAGCCACCATGCCCACAAAGACTCGGCAAAGTAGTCAGTCTTGGAAGGTTCTGGTCCGTGCACTTGCTTTTATCAGGTCCTCCCTCCCCCAGGCCTCTGGCCTGGATGGTTTAAGCAGTAGGCAAAGGAATGGGTTTGGAGCTGGGGTGAAAGCGACTAGCCTGGAACATAAACAGCTTTCCCCTGTCTCAGCGCTGCCCCCTGTAGCCCGCTATCTCTAGCTGTAGCTGCCCACCTCCGGTGCACATTTCCAGATACAGGCCTTCTGGCTCCCCGGGGGAATTTCTCGCTCTGTTGTTGTTGTTGTCCTTGTTTTGTTTCTGCATTTAATGTTTCCCTTACTTCTGTAGTTTCTGCAGAAGTGATTTTGGGGAAGGAAGCCAGCAACTCAAACCATGCACTATCTTGGCAGGAATCAAACTCTTCTTCCAACATCTTGCTTTCGTTCCAAGATCTCTTGTGGCCCTGTCAATTTTAGAAATGTGAATGCAGAAGTCCTTGTCCACAAGGACACAGAATAGAAGTCATTGGAGAGGGGCTGGGGATATATAGCTCAGTGGTAGAATGTGTGCTCAGCATGCATGAGGCCCTGTCCCTAGGACCAAAAAAAAAGGTATTTTGAATGTTGGCTTACTTTCTTTCACTTATTCTAGTTTATAGAATTGTAATAAGTAAGACTTGAAAATGAACACACTTTCTACTGTATTCCTTAACAACCAGCATTTAAATGGTATTCTCATTGCCCACCACATGCCATGTCTTCTGTTTTATATTCCTTTTTCGTTATGTATTTTAATTAAAATTATTATTTAGCTGGACACGGTGGCACACACCTGTAATCCCAGTGGCTCGGGAGGCTGAGGCAGGAGGATCTTGAATTCAAAGCCAGTCTCAGCAATTTAGTGAGGCACTAAGCAACTCAGTGAGACCCTGTCTCTAAATAAAATACAAAAAGGATTGGGGATGTGATTGGGGATTAGTGGCTCAGTGGTTAAGTGCCCCTGAGTTAAATCCCTGGTACCAAAATTATACATATTATTAACATATATATTATTTAACATTAATATGTATTTTTAACATTCAATTTAATCAGAGAGAAACAAAATATATCATGTAATATATTTTCATACTTCATATTTCAGAACTACCTTACTTTTAATCCAACAAATAATAAAGAATTGGTGAGCAATAGTAAAACACAGGCAATATATTATTCATGGGTAAGTAGAAATATTTTGATTTCTTTAAATATGGGTCAAGTTTATTCTTTGGATACAGACATTTTAGTAATATAATAATACTGTATTTAGGGAGCAATGACTATATATCAAAATGTTGATTTAATTATAGTCTTTGTTTTAGTCCCATTGGAAATTAGCATATTAAGTCAGAAACATAATTAAATTTCTTTAAGTAATAAAGCAAATGTTTATTTGAATATAGTTACAGGTCTAAAAGTATATTTTGAGATCATGGACTTTATTTCCTTTCAGAAAGGAATTAGCAAACAGATCGGTAGTAGCATATATACCAACACAGGAAAAAAGAATGACATTAAAGAACAAAGTTAGGGCCTGGGGAGATAGCTCAGTTGACAGAGTGCTTGCCTAGCACGCACACACCCTGGGTTCAAACCCCAGCATCACTAAACAAACGGTGGGGCTGGGTGGGCTAGGGTTGTGGCTCAGCGGTAAAGCTCTTGCCTAGCAGGAGGTACTGGGTTTGATCCCCAGCACCACATTAAAAAAAACTAAAACTAAAACTAAATAAACAAAATAAAGGTTAAAAAAAAAAAGATGGGGCTGGGGATGTGCCTCAGAGGCAGAGCCCTTGCCTACCTTGTTCAATTCCCAGCCCTACACAAAAAATTAAACGTAGAATTGCCGTATGACTCAGCAATTCTAAGGTATATGCCTGAAAGAATTGAAAACAGGCATTCAGACAAATAGTGCTACACAAACAAATACTCATTGGAGCAGCATCTCCACCATAATCAAAAGGTCAAAACAAGCCATATGTTCATCGACTGTCAATCAGCTGATGAATAGGTAAACAATGAGACAGATTCATACAATGGAATATTATTGAATGAAGTACTAGCACTTGCTATGATGTGAATGAACATCAAAAACATTTTTTCTAAATGAAAGAAGCCGAATACAGAAAGTCACACATTGTCTGATTCCATTTATGTGAAATGCAGGAATCGGCAAATCCATAGACAGGGTGGTTATAAGGGGCTTGGTGGGAGAGTTGGTTACAGGGTCTTTTTGGGGTGATGAAAATGTGATAGTGGGAAAAAAGAGAAAATATGATAGCGGTAGTTGCACCGCATTTTAAATATAATAAATACCACTGAATTATACACTTTAAAATAGTTAGCAGTTAATTTCATGTTAAGTGCATTTTGCCTCAATTTAAAAAATGCAAAACAAAAGCACATTGACTTGTTAATTGTCAGTAATATTCATTGCTTCAGCTGTTTATTTTAGCCTTAAAGGCTTATTAATGCAGAATTAAAATTCTTATTAACTACCATTTAAAGTCTCAGTCACTCTGGCATTTTCTGTGTATTCGCTTTTCTTTGAGAAATGTTTTTAGAGGTTCCTTAAGATGGTAGGTTCTCTTAGCTGTAGAGATTGCAAATCTCTGACCCTGTTTAGATGTGTTTGTTTTGATTTTGCTATTATGTAGTTCCTATTTTGGAAATTGGGCCTTTTTTTTTTTTTTTTTTTTGGTAGTGATTATTTTCTTCCTTTTCTTATCAGTGTGAAGAGAAAAATATACTTGCTCACAGTGCCCCACTCTTAACAGAAAAAGTGAGTATGCCTGTTGCATTTTTATATACCAGATTCCATGGAGAAGGATTGTGTATGTGCAAGCTCAGTTGTTTCGGATCATGTTTGAATGTCTTAATATTGAACCACTGGGAAATAATTGGAAAAGTTTTACTTGGGTCCTTTGCCCTTATCAAATTGTCAGTTGAAAATAACAGAAATATTGTTAAAAAGTAAATGCCTTGGGCTGAGGATGTGGCTCAAGCGGTAACACGTTTGTGTGGCATGAGTGCGGCCTAGGTTCGATCCTCAGCACCACATACAAACAAAGATGTTGTGTCCGCCGAAAACTAAGAAAAATAAATAAATAAATATTAAAATTCTCTCTCTCTCGCTCTCTCTCAAAAAAAGTAAAATGCCATATAAGAAAATATCCAAAAAGCAATGGATTTTATAATGACATATTGACAAAGAATGAGAATTAATTAGAAGTCATGCCAGTGGAGTAGCCGGACATGAGTAGATCTCTTAGGAAGCTGCTCAGTTTCAGAATAATTTTTTAAAGAGTGTGTTCAGCTATTTAAGAAGGTAGGGAACCAGATGTGGAGAAAGTGTTTCTTCTCACCTTCTTACTTCAAGCCCCCTGCACCAGAGCTGGAACTGGGCTTCTGTCTACTACAGCATTTCCTCCCTTTGATGCCCACATAATCTGCCCTCAGGGAACACTTTATGGTGACTTTACTGCTCCTGTTCTTTCTTAGTATGATTTGTAAAAATTACTTTTAAAGAGGATATGCCAAAAGAAAAAAATAAAGATGGAATGAATGGACATAAGGAAAGATGGTTCTGTGTGCAAACTTATTTTCCAGAAATGAGAGTATAAAAAGTAGTCAGCTCTCATTAATCAAGGTAGCTATGTTCTATAAAGTCCCTGCAAGTACTGAATTAGTGAATAGTGACCCATCACTCCCAGGGGAAATACAGTGGGTTCCTGTGAGCCCCTGGTCACATCTTTAACACTCAGCATCATTTTATGTATGTTTCTGCTTAAAGACACCATTAATATACAACACTGATTTATTAACAGGGGGCTCATGATGAATAGCACTAGAACTTTTCATGCCTGAATGAAGCTCATCTGACATGCATTTCCTCCACAGGGCACATCACAGCCTTCTTGTACTTAGGACTCTAGGTAGCACTTCAGCATTAAGTTTGAGGGCTGGTTTAAATACTGAAATCACCAACAAAAAACACCAAAAAATGTGTGCCACACAGCACTAAATGGAAAGAACATTTTTTTATAGTATGAGAACTGAAATAAGAAGGCAGAACACTGGACTGGGGCTGTGGCTCAGTGGTACAGCACTTGCCTAGCATGTGTGAGGCACTGGGTTCAATTCTCAGCACCACATATAAATAAATAAATAAAGGTCCATCAACAAGGTGGTGGCAGAACCCTTCCTCGTTTGACTTTCAGCTGGGAAAGTACGTGTCATGTAAGTCAAGTTTTGTTTTGTTTTGCCATACTGTAAATACACATATATGCAAATGACTGTGAAAAAGTACTATATTGATTTAGGGTTACAAATAAATTCTAGCAAGTAGATGAAATTCACAAGTACAGAATCAGCAAATAATGAGCATGTACTGCAAATTGAAATGGTAAAAATGCCTTATGTTGAAACATTGCTACTCTTAGAAAGAACTTGGTGCTCTTGTTTGGCCAATTTTTCTTTACTGATCCTCTTGGGTTGGGTCAGAGGACACAACCCCACAATCTTCTTGGCATACTTAGAGAACTAGGCAGCAGACTTGCTTTATCACATTGCTGAGTTTCATTTATTTCATGAACATTCACTAAAAAGGCTTTTATCATTGTTCTGTATTCTTTCTATACTTCATCTCTAAGACACTGCCTAAGAAGAATGGCCTAGTGCCTTATTTTGTAGTACAGATTTAATAAGGAGTCTTATTTAGGGCATTTCTATATAAGTGTTTAAATAATTTTTACTGATGTGAAAATATCTCATGATCAAAGGAAACTGGGGTAATTATTTTATGATATGTTACAACCAGAGCATGCTTTTGCTCATGAAGGACGTCAATTTCTTTATCAGCCTCTGAAACCTCTGTAGAAGTTGGCCTGGTATAAACAGTGATTACCTACTCTTTCATTTGCTTTAAACAAGCAGTTTAATTGAACGCAGTACATAACCCATTATTTGCTCTTAGTAAACTTTAGGAGGTTCAGGACTGTCAGGACCATGGCAAGAGCCATGGGAGAAGGCCTTTAGTGATTCTTTATGTTTTTTTCCCCTTTCTTTTTTTTCTCACTTTATTTCAGCACAGTTTTATAAAAATGTTACATTTTTTGACAAATGCTTTGTTTTGTATCTATTACCAATAATAACTCATACTCTGTCTTTTGAAACACAGACATTCAACAAGCTTGTGGGAAAATTTAGCCAGTCCGTCTTTCACTTGAATTTAACACAAATACTCTCGGCGACGATGGAAGGGAAGCTGGTCGTCTGGGATGTACACCGTCCCCCGGAGTCTTCCTCCACCCTCTTTAGCTTTCCCTACATCAAGCCCTGTAAACTGGTACATCTGCAGAGGGAGGGCATCACCGTGCTCACCACAGTTGATAAGTAATTAATCTAGTTAAAAAGTAGCTATAGATGATTGTAAAAATGCTTTAGAACTCTTTCTGTACACATGTTTAGTATATGCATAGAATATTTCTGGGGAGACTCATAATTAACTGAGAACATTGGTTGCCTCTGAGGAAAAGAAGTGAGAACAAGAACTAAGGGTGGGGGTGGAGTTACTTCTTTTTATAGTCCCATTTGTACTAATTGGATTTTTTTAAGATCACAGGCCTGTGTTATGTTTTAAAAAATCCCTTTGTGTTGGTGAAACAAAAAGTAACTGAAGTTTTTTCTTTGGTGCTAATTACACTTGTTTTGCACCCCAAATTTTGCATACTTTACATTTAAAAAAATAACTCAAAGAGCTGTCTTGTTTCCATCTGATTGAAAAATGACATTTATGCATTGTGTGAAGATCAAATGCATCAGAACTTTATAGAATTCACTAACTTCATTTTGAGGGACTGTGGAGGCTCACAGATGATCTAAAACCTTGCTTAGAACAGAGTTCACATTCCAGCTGCCACTCTTCCTGGCTGGATGACCTTGAGCGAGAAACTTAACCTTGCTAAACCTACATCTCTCCATCCACAGAGCGGGCACCACAGCACTGTCTCTGTGAGTTATTTTATGAGGCTTTCATGAGACAAGTGTGCAGAACTCTGCACACTGCTTAGCCTAGAGGTGCCCCTAGGTAAGTGATAGCCATCATTAGTGTGCTAGAGAAGTTCCCAGAAGTGTGGAGGAAATACCCAATGATGAGGACCTACCCATATGGTTGGAGTCACAGTACCATCTGCTTTTAAAAGACCCATTAGCTTTCCTTTGCCTTCCCTCTGATACAGGGGAATAGTGAGGTCCTGGTGTGGTTTCACAAAGAGAGGTGCAAATTGTCATCTTCACCCAGCAGTGCATAAAACATAGGAGATCTGTGATTGATGACGTAGTCAACTCAATTAGTTGGGGCTTAGGGCCCAAAGAAGACCATGCCTAGGTTCCCCTATTTCCGTGTTAGAACCAGCCAGGACCTGGGAACCCTTGAAGGAAAACACTTGGCCAGTTTTGCTGCTTCTGTCCAGCAGAGGGCAGTGAAATAAGTTCTAGCCCATTACTCTGCCCACCTGCCTTGCTTGTTAACCAGAAACCTCATTTAATCACTGTGTATAATATATGAGAAAATTTACTCCCCTTCCCCATCACAATAATTGTGTCATAGTCTTAAAAAAAAAAAAAGCTCATTTGGGGTGGATCCAAGGACTGGAAATAAAAGCCATTTTGTCATGCGACACTGCCTTTGACTGTGATGACTGGACAGGGGTTTATGATCACTCTTACAACAGTGCCCTCCTTGGAAGCAGCTAGTATCCCATTGCCAGCCTGTGTGGTTTTTGGAGGGGTGGTTGATTGACTTGGTTGTCATCTATAATGGTATAGCAAATGTAAATCACTGTCCCTGTATGCATATGGTTGACGTTGGAGATCAGGAAAGAGTGCATGAACTTTACTTCAGATACACCTGGATTCTCTGTGTGGTCTAGCCAGACGGTTGCAGGGCATATGTATGTCCCTTGGGATATTTGGGATATACTTACTCAGAAGATTATTCATCAGCATGCAGTGGTGTATAACTGTATCCCAGCTACTAAGGAGGCTAAGGTAGGAGGATTGCCTAAGCAGCTTAGTGAGACCCTTCCTCAAAATTAAATTTAAAATGAGCTGGGGGTATAATTCAGTGGTAGAACACTAGCTTAGCATGTGCAAGACCCTGGGTTTGATCCCCAATACTGGGGGAAAAAAGTCTGGTACGATGGCACATGCCTGTAATCCCAGTGACTCCAGAGGCTGAGGCAGGAGGAGCACAACTTCAAGGCCAGCCTCAGCAACTTAGTGAGTTCTAAGCAACTTAGCAAAACTTTTTTTCAAAATAAAAAGGGCTGGGAATATGGCTCATTGGTAAAGTGTCCCTGGGTTCAATCTCCAGTTTTCTACCCACCACCAAAAAAATCATTGCTTATCTTAGATTCAGATTTATCTGGGCATCCTGTGTTGTTGTTTGCTAAATCCAATAATCCTAGGTCTTGAGCAAATTTTTCAATTTTTCTGAGCTTAATTTCTTAGTTGTAAAGTGGGGCAACCTCATACTTTTCCTAGATATAAATCAGACAAGATTCAATGAAGTGGGCTGGGGATGTGGCTCAAGTGGTAGCGCGCTCGCCTGGCATGCGTGCGGCCCGGGTTCAATCCTCAGCACCACATACAAACAAAGATGTTGTGCCTGCTGATAACTAAAAAATAAATATTAAAATTCTCTCTCTCTCTACCTCCCTCTCTCTCTTAAAAAAAAAAAAAAGGATTCAATGAAGTTTTTCTTATCATGCCCAGAGCCCAGAATGCAACATAGTCAGGTATTCAATAGATGGTACTTGCTATTACTGCTATTAACAAACCCATGTTATTCTCTATTTCAGCTACCTTGTCACAGGTGACATTAAGGGTAACATTAAGTTCTATGACAGCACCCTGTCCATTGTTAACTGGTACAGTCACTTCAAACTGAGTCCCATAAGGAGTCTATCCTTTTCAAATATCCCAGCAAATCCTCCTACTGAGGAATCAAACTTCCTTCCGGACTGTACTTTAAAAGGTGACTTTTTCATTGTCAGGTAAGTTGTTGATAAATCTAGTCATCTGGAATGTCAAATAATGTCTGGGGTCATCTTTTGTTTGCAAGTAGTGGAACATTTCTCTTGTTCCTCAGATGTGAAATGAAGAGGCCTAGCCTTTCTCCTCAGCCCTTTACCTGCTTACAGATGGTCTCCTTTGCTGATTGCGAAGGATCATTGGATCATTTTTTTAATATAAGGAACCTTGAGTAACTAGAAGCTGGGAAGTCCTTATGCTGTGCTCTCTCACCTCTGTTGAGCCTTGAGTCCTTGGCCACAGTTGCTCTCTTGCTCTGAGCTGAGCTTGTCCCAGCCACTGTGGTTAAAGGCGCTAGATAATTAATAGCCATAACATTTCAAGACCGAATTATCTGTGAGTCTGCTTAATTACCCTTGCAGTCTTTACAGGCACATCTGTATGTGTGCACCCAGCTCCATATTTGCATACACAAATGAATATTTGCATGTGCAGATTAGCTAATTGTACAACTGACTGTCCATCTGCATACTTAATGACTCAATTTACATGTAGAAAAGTGGGCTTTTTTCACTTGCAAATGGAGGCTGTTGGGTATTGGTGGTGTATTTTTGGAGATGTTGGGTTAATAATGTCACTAAATTACAGATGACAGAGGCGTTTCGTGTGCAATTAGAGGCAGAATGGCTGGCGTGCCCCATTCCCTGCAAACACTGATACTGTTTGGTCTCTCCTTGGCAAACAGGAATTTTATCATTGGAACATCTGATGCCTCGGTGTACCACTTAACAACAGATGGCACCAAACTTGAGAAGTTATTCATAGAGCCCAAGGATGCCATTTATGCCATCTCCTGCCACCCATACCAACCTCTAATCGCCATTGGGAGTGTCTGTGGGATAATTAAAGTGTGGGATTATGAAAAGAAGAAGTATCTTTTCAGCAGGGTCTTTGAGAAAGGGCTTGGAATCCAGAGTCTGACCTACAACCCTGAAGGTATGTTCACCTCTCCAATCTATCACGGGTTCCAAGTCCAAAACACGTCCACAGGGGCTATGCCCGTAGCTGCCAGGGCTCCAGGAAGTTGCCCCCAATAGAGCAGACGCCTTCTCTCTGAGAATGCTGTGGCCCTCTGGACCTCCTGCTCTCTGAGAGCACATGCCAAGTGTCCAGCTTTTCAGTTTATTTCTCTTATAGAGACTTTGTCTGTTGTGCTGGTCGCTGTCTGCTCTGCACCTAGGACCAAGCCTGGCTCAGACTCCTGTTTCTCAAATGGAATAAAGTCCTTTTTCCATCAGGGTTCTCTGGCTTGTCATTTCAGGAGCTCTGCTTGGAGCTGGCTTCACAGAGGGGACAGTTTATATTCTTGACGCAATGTCCTTAGTAAATGAAACCCCACAGGCTTTCAAGTATTCCAGGACCAGCGTGACTCACGTCAGCTTCTCTCATGACTCCCAGTATATGGCGACTGCTGTAAGTATCTTCACTGACTGCTGGCGGGTAGCTTAGCACCCTTACTGAAGATCAAAAGAGGGCCCGTCGGGAAAGTGGGGGTGACGGCACGTGCTAACGTTGCAATGATGGATGCACAACTCTGTGGCTGCGCTAAAAACCACTGGACCTTGCACATTAAATGGGTGAGCTGTGTGGTATGTAAATTATATCTCAATAGGCTGTTTCGAGCAAGGGGTGGGGGAGGTAGAAGGCCTTTTGCCTGTGCACAAAATTAGGCCTCAGAACTTCCAGACGTGGCTTCTTCTGTGATGGCACCTATTCTTTTAATCTTTGCCTCTCATTGTTGACAAGATGAAATCTCCTTGATTTCAGAGCAGCATCCTCTACCCAGCATTTTGTATTCTGTTCCTTCCTCTATTCTTAGGGCTCATGGTCTCAGGAAGGATATTCTAGACCTTTGACCTCTCCCTCCTGCCTGTACCACTGGTCTGCTTTTCTTGGGGGAGCAGTACCTTCCCTGGCCCCCCAGCCTCTGAGCGCCTCTACTGCTGCACAAGTCGCCTCTCCTCTGAGGTGCTTTCGCCAGGGCAAAGGCATTGGGGCACACAGCTTGGGAATATGTGTCCCTCCAGACCGTGCTCTCCCACCGCGGCCTCTGTCATACCTTTTCTATTTTCTGCAGCTGAACAAAGAGAAGGGAGGACAAAAACAAAGGGTCAGGCTCTTGGTTTTCCGAGGAGAATGGGGGGCGGGGCAGGACTTGGAAAGAAGAGTAAGACTCCAGTGTCAGATGAACTCTTTTTCTCCCGTCCACCTTTGTCTACTTGTAACTGTAATTTTCTCATCTGTGGAATTATTTTACTGCATGTTCTGACAGAGTAAGATTTTTTTGGATAAGATATTCTGAGTTTTGGGGTTTTTTTTTTTTGGTACCAGGGAATGAACCCAGGGGTACTTAACCACTGATCCACATCCCCATCTGTTTTTATATTTTATTTAGAGACAGGGTCTCGCTAAGTTGCGTAGAGCATGGTAAGTTTCCAAGGCTGGCTTTGAACTTGAGATACTCCTGCCTCAGCCTTCCAAAACTCTGGGATTACAGATGTGTGGCACTGTGCCTGGGTGGATAAGATATTCTAAAAGCAAAATTGTTGTGAAGAGCATAAACATGATTCTTAAGTCATAACATGAAAAAAAATAATAAATGACTTCTGCTCCTGTGCTTGTATCCAGGATGTAAATTTCACTGTGGCTGTGTACATGGTGGTAGTTAAAAGTGGACAAAGGGTCTGGGAATATTTAGCAAGACTCCGCTCTCACCGCAAAAGCATCCAAAGCCTCCTATTTGGGGTTCACCTGGACAGCAACGAGCCTAGGCTGCTGAGCCTGGGTTCAGACAGACTCTTGGTGAGCTGTTTAGTTTTGTTTTCCTGGTCTCCAGGACTGTGTCTTATTCTCGTTACAATATCCCTGGCATCTTGCATAGAACAGGCCCGCAATGTGTGTTTGTTGGAGACAAGGAGTACCTAGCACAGTGTTAGATCCTCCCGAGTCAGCATCTTGCCTTAACACAGCTGTGACACTGTATTGGGATTCGGGGCCTGAAGGAGGGGGCTCCTGGGAAGGGGCAAGTGGGAAGGCAAGGGAATAGGGTATCCCCCACAGCATGGAAGACTCAGGCTGGGGATGCAGCTCCATGGTAGAGCACTTACTTAGCATGTATGACACCCGGGTTGAACCCTCCAAGCTCCTAGAGGACAGGAGATAAAAAGAGAGACAGTGCAAGCACAATATTATGGGATGAAGTCAAAAGGATTCCAAAGCATTCAGTGTATCCATCTGTGGTTTCTTCCTCCCTCCTTTCATCTTCTCTCTCTACTCCCCCTCTGCCTTCCTTTTCTGCTTTTCTTTATTCTATCCATTCATCCTGGAGTACCCACTAAAACATATCTATGGGAAAATGCAGCAGGTTACTAATTTGTGATCATTAAATGCTGAGATTTAGATATGAATTAGTTCCTGCTCTTAAAGAGTTTGCAAGATAATATTAAGGGTGCAGAATAACATAACTGTAAGAGTTCAAGTTGGGGTCATTTGGACCTGAATTTGAAGTTTCCCTCTACCATTTCTTAACTGCGTGGCCTTGGGCAAGCAGCTGTGAACGTATATTTGACCCTCTGTGAAATGGACACAGCTACTACTCTGAAGGGAGTTGGAATTAAACTACCCAGGGCCTTACTCATACTAGGCAAGGGCTCCACCACCGCGTCACATCCCCAGCCCAAACAGTTGGCCCTGTTTCTCAGGGGAGTACTCAGTATGGTAACTTCTTCCCTACGAGATCTAAGTGATTCACCTAGATCTCAAGTTCCCAGAGCCAACACTGTCTCCCTGTGGGCTGAGGATTAGAAAGGCCAGCACCCAGAACTTGAGGCTCCTTGAGTGAGCTCTTCATCCAGCTCAGTCCTCACATGTGTCTTCCTGGGTTCTTCTGCAGATAGAGTATAATCTCATCAAGAGCTACAAAGACAACCTGGAAGTCCTGGACATACACCGAACTGACCAGGGCAATTACCCAACCTGTATGGTCTGGTACCCGCCACTCGTCAAGGAGCAATTCTTGCTTATTTGCAACAGTGGCTACAAAATGAAACTTTTTAATTCGACCACCAAAATGTGCAGGTGAGTGCAAGGTTCGCCTGGATCAGCTCCTCCGCCCCCAGTCTGTTTCAGGTCTCCGCCCAAGGGCCCATGACATTTTCGCTACTGTAATCATCCTCCTCACTTTGCAGAGGAAACTCAGGCACAGAAACACAAGTAGTTTTCACACAAGGTCACACAGCCCGGCAGGCTAGTACAGCTTAGAGGTAGGATGCCCAGAGCTCGATGCTTATGAATCAATGAATGAGACAGAGTCTGGGGCCCAGGAAAGGTTGCTGATGCTCTCCAGTGCCTGGCTCTTCTATGTGAAGAAAGCCATATTTTCACCAGACTACTCCCAGCTTTTTTTAAAAAAATTTCTCACCCTGGCTCTCAAAGGTGGCATCATTTGTCCCCTGTCTGCATGAGCCAGCCTCTGTTCCAGGTGCTGAAGCGGGGAGGGGTAAAAGCCAAACAGCAGGCTGTGGCTGGGGCTCAGTGGTAGAGCGCTCACCTGGCACGCGTGAGGCACTGGGTTCGATCCTCAGCACCACGTAAAAATAAAATAAAGGTATTGTGTCCACTTACAACTAAAGAAATGCATATTAAACAAAACAAACATTTCTCCATAGTGGGGCTTACACTTGCAGTAAATGCAGAAATTGACCAGGTGGTGAGGGAGCAGGTGCCAGGGAGTGGTGGCATGCAAAATGACCCCAAGAGGTGGGGTCCTGGGAAAGAGGAGCTGCTGTTTTCAAAGGGTAGCAGGGGATACCTCGGAGTAGGTGACATTAGGCAGAGACTTGAAGGAGGTGAGGGGGCAGGCTAGGGCATTGGAGGAAAAGACCTCCAGACAGGATCTGCACATGAAGAGAACTGAAGACAGAAAGCATCTGGGTTTGATAAATGCCAGGAAGTCTTGGTTGGAGTGGAGTGGGCAGGGGAGAGTATGGGAGAGCTCAGCCTGGGCCGGGCACCTGACACCTGGCCTCTGTCCGGGTTCTGGACTCTGGGGTACAGAGGGCAAAGGTAGAGCAAGGTCAGGAGGCTATTGTAAGAGATGATGGTGGCCCCAAGGGGTGACAGGGAAGGAGTTAGGTTCTCGGTACATCGTGCAAGCAATGCTAACAAGGTTTGCTGGTCGTCATTCTGCATGCCACCACTCAGCGGCACCTGCTCTCCCACCGTGTGGTCATTTACTGCATTTACTCTGAGTGAGAGGAATGTGTCAGGCCCCCAGGGTTCTGGCCTGAGCAGCCAGAGCAGCAGGACTGACCTCAAATCAGATGAGGAAGGACAGGTCTGAGACAGTCAGGACTGGAAGTTTAGACCAGGTAAGTTTGAGATTCTACTCATCATCCACGTAGGAATACCCGGCTTAGGTGCTTGAGTCCAGAGGTCATGAAGTAAGCTGGGCTGGAGGTCAAGAGGAAAGAAGGGTGGTTTAAAGCCACAGATAGGAGATGTCGAGGGAAGAGTAGATGAAGGTTGAAGGCCAAGCCTAGGGCATGCACAGCTGGTGTCTGAGTGCAGCACCTTTCCTGCAGAAGTGGTCCTGCAGCCAGGGGTGGCCGCAGGGTGTGCTGGACCTGCAGACTTTGGGCTTGCTCCTCCCCATGGGCACAGACGTGTGTCAGCTCTGTCCAGACCTGCACTCATTATCCATTTCACCCTCAAAACCCTGTGTCCTGCTGAGGTTCAGGTCTTCCCAGTGACACAGCTGGGCAGGACAGGCAAGACTTGATCTTCAAACCTCGCTCTGACTCTGACCTCTACTACAGACTGCACAGACCTGTGCAGCCTGGCTTTGGGTCCTGCCTGGACAGAACTGGAGGGGATTTTCTGCCTCTCAGGTTTAGCTAGAAAGAGGCAGAGCCAAGCAAAATTGGGAGCGACAGCATTTCCCGGGAGCAGGTAGGTGGAGAGCTCACAGCAGCAACTGTGTTAGAGGACAACCACTGTTGTGACGAATGTCTCAGATGAGATAGGGCCTGCAAGCCCCGGTCATGGGGTCTTTTTTTCTTCCTTAAAAGTTTTTTTTTTTTTTTTCTAGAAAGCATAAGGAAAAATAAGAAATTCCACATTATATGGTAGGAAGAGAAATCCAGTACAATTTAGCGGGGAAAAATCTATTAAAACACTTGAAGAATGTATAAAGAAGAGTTTTAGGAAGATTTTAGAATCTCTGTGCATCATCTCTAATGGATGCACACTTCTAGGGCAAAGACTATCCCACAGATACTCTGCATTTGCAGGGAAGGAGAGTTAGGGATGGCATGCCTCAGGCTTGACATTCCTGCTAACAACTATCAACAAGAGAGACTTCTAGCCACACATTTAGCAGTTTTGCCTATTGGAGATCAATCTGAAATTAGCATAAGTCATCTTTTTAAAAAAATATATTTTTTTAGTTGTAGATGGACACAATATCTTCATTCGTTTATTTTTTATGTGGTGCTGAGGATCGAACCCAGGGCCTCACACTTGCAAAGCAAGTGCTCTGCCACTGAGCTACAGCCCCAGCCTCGCATGAGTCATCTTTTAAGAAGATAATTTATAAAGATAAAATTCACATAACGTGAATCTCAGCATTTAAAAATGAACAATGCAGTGAAGTCCCACACAGCCACAGTACTGTGCAGCCGCCACTCTTGTTTCTAACGTCTGTGTCCTTCCGAAATAAAACCCCTTGCAGGAGACACCTTCCATTTGTAGGAGAAGTAAAGCCTCATAACCCCAGCTTAATGGGGAAGGAGTTGCTTTTTCTGATAAATCCAAAATAATTTTAAAACACATTTTAAAAATACTTGAAAGAACATGAAAAGGCAGTTCACAGAAAAAGGCCAATAAACATGAGCAGATGCTCAGCAGTCTATCAAAGATGCAAATGAAAACAAGATATCATTTTTTACAAATCATATTAGCAAAGATAAAAATGATCGATAGTGCCAAGTGCTGGCAAGGGTATGGGAGTCGGACGCTCTCTCCCGCTACGGTGGGGGTGCAAATTGGTGCAACCTTTTGGGAAAGCAATTTGTCACCCTCTATTAAATTTTATCATATCTTCTGAATTCTAGGAATGGAGCCCACAGACGTACTCACACAGTTATGCCAAGACATAAGTAAAAGGATCTCTTGTTTGAAAATATGTTTTAAAATGGAAACAATCCAAATGTCCATTAATAGGGGGTTAGTTAAATGATGGATTGTCAGTACACTGGAACACGGTGCCGCTTTTAGAAAAGAAAAAAAAGAAAGTAAGATAGTTCTCTATGTGATAACAAGGAAATATCTCTAAGATATAAGATTAGATAAAGCAACTTGCCAAATAAGCATAAACAGTATACTTCTAACTTCATATGAGATCATAATTACAAAAGAAATTCTCAAATCATGTACATCTATTTCCCAGGCTTATCTTGGGACAGGGTGCAGCAATGTGGTGTTATAGGTTTATGTGTCTAAATGTTTGAAAATTTTCACAATTAGTATACAATATTTTTTTTGGTTAGAAGAAAAAGATAATTAATTTACAAGATTGTCTGATAGGCTTAATAATACAGTTATGTGGTGGCAGTTAGGTGGCTGTGTGCCAGAAACCATTCTGAGGGCTTCATACATATTGAGTAATTTGACGTCCAGTACAGCCAGTGTAGGGGCCAGTGCTGTCCTTATCCCTATCTTACTAATAAGGAACCGGAAGCACAGATAACACCTAACCTTTTCTTTTTTTTTTTTAAAGAGAGAGAGAGAGAGAGAGAGAATTTTTTAAATATTTATTTTTTAGTTTTCGGCGGACACAACATCTTTGTTTGTATGTGGTGCTGAGGATCGAACCCGGGCCGCACGCATGCCAGGCGAGCGCGCTACCACTTGAGCCACATCCCCAGCCCAAGCCCCCCTTTTCTTTACTTTGAAATTTATTATTAATAATGATGACCCATGAAATCATCCTAATTCTGTTAGAAGCCCTCAGGGCTCACTGGGTACAAATAAGGGGTCCTGAGCTTATGTGCTGCCGGCCCCAGGGAACATCTAGCCCTGGCCTGGAGTGAGCCCTAGTTATAAAACAGTCTGAATTAGAGGAGTCTAAGCCAGGAGTAGCCACACACACCTGAAGTACCAGCTCCTCAGGAGGCTGAGGAGGAGGATTGCTGATGCCCAGGAGTTTAAGGCAACATAGCAAGACCCCGTCTCAAAAAAGAAAAGTTGAATTAGAGAAGTGTCACCAATACCGTTGCAATTTGATGCATGAGCACAGATGGGCTTTGGAAATCTGTGTGTAGCACGCACCTGTGTAAATCAGACACATGGAACAAAGCGTAGATGTCATCCTCATCTTGAGGCCTCACACTGGGACTGGGGTGCTCTCTGTGTCCTGCCAGTGAGCGTCCTTTCCTTGCAGCTTCTTTCTTGTTTCTTGTTCACGTGTGCTTTAAGTCGTTGACACTTCTGCAAGCACTCTTCACAGCCAGGCTCCCCAGAGCGTTTGCTGTTTGGAGTTGTTGCCTCTTATTTACAGCAACCGTTCGCAGGGACTGGGAAGGGCTCTTACATCCCAGCTGAGCTGAGTGACAAGACAGGAAATTCAGAATCAAAAAATGCATAAGATCATCATGACCAAAGAGTCCCAAAGCCTGTGTTTAGATTTGTGGAATTTAAAAATCCATTCCTTTTTTCCCATCCAGAAAGACGCTTCTTGGGCCAACTTATGGATCTCCTATCAAGCAGACGCAGGTCCTCCCGGTGAAAACCACCCTGGATCTACAGAGGCGCTACCTGGTGTTCATTAACAAAGACAAGGTAGCAGCCCTCTGCTCTCTACCTCTACTCTCTATCTCTCACCCGTGGGTGGCAGTCAGTCCCAAGGACTGACAGACTCAAGGACACCTGGTCTGCTGGCCACATGTAACCACTTCCGTCCAGGGTGATGTGATAGTAAAAATTGCTAGATTAGTGAGCAAGACTCTGGACCAGTATCTGTAGGTGGACCTGCTGTATTTTCTGTATCTCCAGTGAAGACACATGGCCCTCTTTTTCCAAAGGATGGAAAAAAGTCTTTTTTTTTTTAATCTTTTTCTTTTTTTTAAGTTACAGATGGACACATTACCTTTATTTATTTTTATGTAGTTCTGAGGATCAAACCCAGTGCCTCACATGTGCTAGGCCAGTGCTCTACCATTAAGCCACAACCCCAGCCCTTGGAAAAGTCTTTTTAAAGACATGAAAATTAGTTATGCCTAGTTGTACATTTCACAAATCGTCTATGTAGGAAAGTAGAAAGTCATAGATTGTAAGAATTATTCTGGAAACCCCTGGACATCTGATTGCGAGGATAGGGAGGAAGGCTCCCCGTCTCTCATGTGCGAAGCTGTGAGGGGTGCCCATCTCCCCCAGCAAGGGCCAGTAAATGGATGCTCTGCTACAGTCCACATGCCTCCCACACCCTGAGATGGTTCTGGACACAGGTTCTTGCAGCTCATGGATCAGGAGGTGACATGCAGCCGGCCAGGCCTGGGTTGGGATCCAGTTGCCTGAGACTGAATGTCCTATTACATATTCCTTCCTAGGTTGGACTTCAGATCTTGCCAGTTGATGGAAATCCACACAAGACATGCGCTATTGTCTGCCACCCGGATGGGGTGGCCGGGATGGCTCTTTCCTATGACGGCTCTTATGCCTTCACAGTAGGAGGACGGGACCGCTCAGTGGTGCAGTGGGAAGTCAACTTAAGGTGCGTGACAGGACACCTTGGCCTCTGAAGGAGGCGTCAAGGGTAGACCCCTTCTTTTCACTCAACAGCAGCTGACAGCTGTGGAGCCCTACCATATGGCAGACACTTTGCTAGGATGTCACAGAGCCTGGAAGGATGCCCCTTGTAACACCTGTTTACTGTACAGACCAAGAGTTGCCGTGCAGTCTCGCGGGCCATGGGACTGAATTGATGCTTTAGGTTATTCGAGTCCACCTCGACTCACCGTGCTCCCTGAATACCCCTCATTGTCACATCCACACCAGCCGGAAAGATCTAGGCTGAATCTCCAAAGTGTACATTACAGAATTAGAGTATTATTTGAAATGTGTACTTTCAGTCTCCTCTTCTCACCCTTCCTGCCCTGAACTGAGAACCTCTACCTAAGGTGATTCTGGAGGATTCTAGGGTTGAACATCAGAGAGTACAGGGACATGGGTTTGAATATGGAGCCTACTCTGCTGGCTGTGGGACCTAGGGCAGTTTCTTAATATCTCTGATATTTAGATTTCTCATCTGGGAATGAGGGTAACAATAGAAACCTTTACAGGTCCCTTGTAAGGATAATATATGTGAAGTACCTAATGTAGCTAGATTACACCTGTAATCCCAGCAATTTGGGATACTGAGGCAGAGGGATCACAATTTCAAGGCCAGCCTCAGCAATGTAGCAAGACTCTGTCTCAAAAAAAAAAAAAAAGTATTATTTAGTGCAAAGCTATGTATGCAGCAATGAATGATCACCTTCCCTTTTCTTGATGAGAGCGTTCACTTATGAGCTCAGGATCTTTCTCACTGAGAGAAGGGAGAAGCACTAAAATGATCCCTTCAGCTACTCAAATCCAGTCAACTGCAACGGGGATGGAACAAACCACTCAGCAGCAAGTTCCCAGTTGAGAACACCCTCTCGGTGTCCCCTCTCTGCCTCTGTTTCAGACCTTTCCCAATAGTGTGACTTTAGGGGTAAATAGAGACAGCTTGGAGGCACCTTCCTTCCTCAAAAACACAACTTGATTCCTCCTCCTGCCAAGCACACACCTTCCTCTTTACAGTGGACACTCAGGCTTCTCCTCTTAACACAAATTTGAGTGAAAATAGCCTGTGGAGTCCACTCTGGTGCTCAGGTGGCTTGAGATGGCAGCTGCAGCTCTGACTTTAATCTGAGCCTTCACCCAAGAGAGCAGGGCCGGGGCATGGGGCGTTAGCAGCCGGAGGTGAGCGCTTCCATTGAAAAGCCCTTCCTGAGCATGTCCTGTGTGAGGTACTTGATTCCGTGCCACCTCACCTGCCACCTGTAACCTTAGTGCAGGTGATACCCTGGTGGGAAAGCAGTCTTCCCTTTTTCATTCTTGTCCTCTTCTCAGCCATCCTGGGATCTAGAAGGGTAGGGATTAATAAAAACAAAACCAAAAGACCTGCTTTCCAGTAGCTTTCCCATGCCTGGCCAGAGTCCAGGCTTCTGAGAATTTCAATTTAATCTGTTGTGGGGACAAAGGATCATTATAAACTAATTAGCACTTTATTGCTGCTTCTGGTGACTTAATATGTTCGGCGCTTCACTAATGGAAAGAAATGTAAAAACCCTAAACAAGGAAACAAACAGATTTCCTACTAGATGGCAGAATTTTAGGGTGAAAGGAAGATGACAGATCCCCTCGTGTTCCGATGCTTCTAATTAGCACGTGTCCAGGCCCAGATGCCGGGGTTGCGGCATTCAGAGCTTTTTCTCCAGCACCCCTTCTGCCACCCTCCCGGTGCTTGTCCCACATTCCCCTTCCTGCTCGCCGCCTTTGCTAGCGTGCTTCCCTTTTCCTCTCCCTGGCATGTGTTTTAAAATCCCCCATTCCCTTTTTATGCTCAGCCTGGCTGTCTCCTCTTCTCCTGCCGCCCTATTCAGATAAAAGCAGAAACTTTGATTCAAGTCTTAACTTCACCATTTATTTACTGGATGACATCAGGCAAGTCTTGTAACTTCTCTCAGTTCCTCCGTTAAATGGGAGCATCATCATTGAGTTCAGACTGGCTTTGAGGGTAACGATTACCACCATTGTTATTGCTCTGCCTTCTCCAACTTAGGCAGAAAGGTGGGGGGGTTATGAGAAGGTCATCAGGATCCTGTGTAGCTGTGTGGCAGTAGGAGCAGGGACAGTGACACTTGCCACTGTCCCCATCCCTGTCTGCCTGGCTCTGTGGTTGGCTTCTCTCTGCAGAACTAGGTTTGGTTTCTCAGTAGGAGTGTGGCCACTGACAGTTCCTCAGTTTCACAAATTGTAGTTCTCATCAGAGGGGGAGCGAGTCTCTCTCCCTCTTTCCCTGGTGGGAGAAATCCTGATACAGTCCTTGGCCCCACTGGATCAGCTGACCACGGTCAGGAAGTAGGGCATGTGGTCAGTCCTGACCAGCATAGCCCAGAGTGTTGGGCTGTCCAGGAGAGCCAGGAGCTCGTGCAGCCTCCCATCTGGGTTCCTTGGTAGTAATGGGCTCCTCTGGGTCCCTGCCGTGCTCCAGGACCACATGGCTGAAGGTGGGGGAACCCCAAGGGCTGAAACCTCCTCCACAGCCCAGTGTCAGAGCCAGGAATTGGGGTGAGGACCAGGCCCTGCAAGAGGGGACCTTGAGCCTATTTGGAGAAGGCACCAGGTGCCCAAGCCCTGGCACTGCCTACTGAGCTTGGGCAGAGCCCTGACAGCAAGACAGTTTTGTGGGTATCTCTTTGTAAGAGAGGGTAGGGGCATGGCGGTTCTGTTTCCATGGTATCAGTGATCCTAAGCACTTTGTTTGGAGTCTTTCTTCTGGGCCAGGCCTGTACGGAGTGCTTTTCACATGTCCCTCCTGCTGTCCTGTCCTGTGAGGTGGGCACTGTTGTTATCCCCACATAGAGGTGAAGAAGCTCACTGTGTGGGGTACATCGACGGCTCAAATGGAGTAAATGGAATACGTGCGGCTGGGATCCTGCAAAGCCAGGCTTGCTGCCCTGATCCCCACTTCCAAACACACTCCACAGGAAGAGACCAAGGACCTGGCAGCAAATCCTCCCTGAACACTCACTTTTCAGATCCTTCCAGCAACCTTTGTGCACCTTCCCACCTCACAGATGAGGAAACAGAGGCTGGGGTCAAGTTTCATGCCCACAGTCAGTCCACAGCTTGCAAGCATCCCTGTGGCTCTACATTCCAGACGTGGAGCCCCGTCCCCACAGTGTGCCGCATTGCAGTGTTTTAATGTCCCAGCGGAGGGGCCAATCACCAGTTAGCAGAAGCCCAGTTCATGGACTGGAATATTATAAAGATTTCAGCTTATTAGCCTTTTATATGAGACAAAGTCAGTCTTATACCAAAGTAGGTTTTCTTACCACTTAAAGGACCTATTTTTGGAAATCTGACCCTGTGTTAGAGAGCAGAGGGTTATTCTTGTCTGACTGGCATGGGTCCCTGTGGTCTCCTGAGTTTTTGTGTAAGCAATTAGAGTTGGCGGTCCACCTGCACGGTTTCCCAACCTTTTGGTGTCTAAAGTTACCGGTAAAGCTGCTCTGCTTGGGAGTATGTGGTTTCAGAATACAAGCACCCACCTACCCTCCCTTAAGAAAGATGTGGTCCCCAAAGACTGCAAGCAAATTACCAAGCACCTGCCCTGTTATCAGCTAAAGAACACAACCATAATTAAGGTGGGTGCCCTGTACCACCGAGTCCCACACTTGACATTGAATTTTCTGTCTCTGGCTTCATTACAGAGGGACTTCTCTGACGGAGTTGGCAGAGACCTGCACTGGACTGGTGGCTCAGTGCCCTTCAGAGGGCCCTGCTCCAGGCAGAGCCCTGCCTGGGCCGTGTTGGAGCATGAGTGCCTCCTAATTGTGACTTTCTGTTGCTGTTCCAGTGCCCTGGAGGCTGCGGTTTCTCTTGGGGGTGAAGACTTGACCCCGTTCTATGGTCTGGTGTCTGGTGGCAGGGAAGGAAAGTTCTACAGGGTAATTGTCCTCAGAATAAATGCTTCCTGCTGCATCTAGTTAAGTCTGTAGAAGAGACACGCCTGGGCTTGGCCCTTGTTGTTTTTCTCCCAAACTCCTTTCCCTGCTAAGCTCAAAACATACTTTGTAGAGAATGTACTTGAACTTTTAACACCCTTGCCTAAGCCAGAATGCCGTGTTTCCATTTCATCTCCACACAGGAGCTGGAGGATTATTTTTACTACTCTCAGCTCCGCAGTCAAGGTATTGATACAATGGAGACCAGGAAGGTGTCGGAACATATTTGCCTGTCCGAGGTTCCTTATGTCATGAGAGCAATTGGCTTTTACCCATCCGAAGAGAAGGTAGGTAGGACAGAAACAAGAACGGGGTGGATGTGCTATTTATAACAACTACCTCTGGGAAGATAATTATAGGTCAGAGTAGAAGTTTAACATTTTTCTTACATAAATGGATCAGAAAGAAGGTTGTGGGCATTTCAGATGCACTCCTGAGTAACTGATTTACAATAAAGACACGATCCCAGCTACTCTAGAGGCTGCTGCAGGGGAACTGTGAGGCCAACCTGTGTAACACGGCAAGACCCCCAACTCCAAAACCAAACAAATAGAAAGATGCGTGTCATTCCCCAAAGATGTGTTCCTTATGGAAGTTCCATGTTGGGGAACCCGGGACTTACAATATGGGTTCTGGAACTGGACAGACAGCACCCTGCTGCGCCCTGGCAGGAAGAGGTCTGGCCTTCTCAGATTTGAGGGGACGCCTGGGGGGCCCTGGGCATGGAGGAAGAACTCGGCATTTCAATCACTTTTATTGTCACTGTAGAGTGCGTGTGTTAATGGGGCACCTCTGGGAGGTGGGGACCCTTCTGGACTGAGGAGGAGCCCAGTCAGTCATTTGTCACGCGGCGGAGATAGGCAGAGACACCCCCACTGCAAGAGCTCCCATCAGGGACAAGAAGCAGCCCAGGGGGGCATCCTCAAGTGAACTGTTTTTTTTGGTACTGGGGATTGAACCCAGGGGCACTTCACCAATAAGCTAATCTCCTGTTCTTTTTTCCTTTATTTTTGAGATAAGATCTCATTAAGTTGCTGAGGCTGGCCTCACACTTGCAATCCTCCTACCTCAGCCTGGCATGTACCCTGTACCCACCTTACACATACATGCATAGTTTTAAAAGGCTTTTTGAAATAATTTTTTAGTTTTAAAAAATTGGTACTAAATTGAATATATATTTCTATCTTATTTTTTACTTAATATTATATCATAAGCACTTTCCATTTTACCATAAAATCTGTGAAAACATGCTCTCTAAAGGATATATTTTAATTTTATAACTGTTTCTGATTTAAAAAATAGAACTGTAAAGAGGAAAATAGAAACTAGAGATGATCACTGTTATTATTTGGTGGATATATATATATGTATATACACACTATATAAAGAAAGATATGTTTATATTTTTAAACAAAGAATTGGCATTCAATGGTGTAAATATGTATGTGTGTGTGTGTGTATATATATATATATACACACACACACACACATCAACATTATACAGTCCGTATATGTGTAAGTACTTGGCGTACGTATGTATGTGTGTACATGTATCGGCATTCTCAGTAACGACTGGTTGGTGAGGTTGATGGTGAAAGTCCCTTGATGGCCTGCCTTTAGAGGCTTGTACCCAAATGAACAGTCCCCCAGCTGGTGGACACAGAGGTGGTCTGAGTATTTGGCCAGCAGACACAGCTGTGATGAGCGTCTCTGAGCAGGGGGTTTTGCTTACTTTTCCAGTTATTTTCTTGGGTCATTCTGAGAAGCAGAATGACTGAGTCAGAGAACATGAACTTGTCGGCCCCCATGTTGCCTGGCTGCTGTCCAACACTGTGGCCTGTTACCCACCTGCCATCAGGCACACACAACCCCTGAAGCCCAGCGGAGTCTTGATGTTCATATTAGGTGACAGAGCTCCAGGGGCCTACCCAGAATCATGTATTGTGTGTGCTTGAAGGTGGCTTTTATTTTCAAGTAGCATCTGGAGAGAGAAATGAGTCATTGGAGCCCACAGCCCATGGCTGAGTCCTAAATGAGGACCTTGAACACCAGGTGTTCTCTAAGCGCCACAGAGGGGGTTCCTGATGTGCATTTTGTAAACACAAGACTGGTACCACACTGCTACCAAGAAGGGGTATGCGGCCTGCGTAGTGGTTTTCTTTAAGCTGGTGTTGTGTCTATAGTCCCTGGTACATGGGAGGCTGAGGCCAGAGGGGCACTTGAGCCCAGGAATTCAAGGATATTCTGGGCAACATAGCAAGACCTCATCTTAAAAACAACAAACAAACAAACAACAACAACAACAACAACAAAATAGTATTCCTTAGAGCTATATTTTCCAGACCTAACCTTCCAATGCTGGTTCCCAAACTGGTCAGCCACATCAGAATTATCTGGAGAATGTCCTCAAATTTCCAATTCCTGGGTCACATCCCTGATGGAACTAATCCGTCTCCAAGTACAGGGCCTGGCACTCTGTATTTTCACCTCCCTGGGTTCAATCCCCAGCACCACGTGGCAGGGGCGGGGGGTGGGTATTGCATAGGATTAAAAAAAAAATGGGTCCACTATTCAGAACTTTAAAAGGTCCCTGGGCTCTGGAATCTGTAAGTGATGAACACTAGAGCATTCCCCAAGCTCATTCCATTATGGAAACCTTCTCATTTCCTGAGGAAAGCCCAGCTCACACCTTACTGCCCCGACTCCATTGCATTTCACCTTCATGGTTGTATCTGTGGTTCTTTTTTTTTAGCTAAACGTGTATCTTAAACTGATACCCATCTTCTCTGGGTGATTGCTTGGCACAATGCCTGGTGCTTCAAGATTGAGGAAAGAAAAAGAGCCTATCTTGGTGGGAAGTGCAGGGGACTCAGAATTAGTTGACCTGATGGCCATTCCTAGCTGCTGGATCTGCAAGTCATTTCAAAGATAGTCTGAGTTCCTGGATCCTTGACTCTAAGATGAGGCTGGAAAAACCTGCAACCTCAGTGTTGCCATGAGACTAAAGAACAAAGGCCAGGCAGCACCCAGCACAGAGTAGGCACTTACTCAGTGGGATGCTTCTGCCAGGCACGGTGGTACAGGCCTATAATCCCAGCAACTCAGGAGGCTGAGGCAGGAGGATTAAAAATTCCAGGCCAACCTTAGCAACTTAGCATGACCCTGTCTCAAAATAAAAATTTTTAAAAAGGCTAGGATCTAGCTCAGTGGTAGAGCTCCCCTGGGTTTAATCCCTGGTATCCCCACACCAATACTTCTTCATCCTGCATTTCTCATCAAAATGGCATGTTCTTTTTAAGAGGTTGATGGGATGGTGATTTTTTTCTCATTTTTTACTTTTTATGGTAGAAAATTCCAAAAATCCACAATAGTAGACATTTATCCTATCCTTGGCAAAAAAAAAATAATAATAATGTATAACAACCTACCAAAATCTTGCTGATGAATAATAGGTATCTAAAAAAATAATTTTTTAAAGATGGACACAATATCTTTATTTATTTTTACTTATTTTTATGTGGTGCTGAGGATCAAACCCAGTGCCTCGCATGTATGAGGCAAGGGCTCTACCGCTGAGCTATAATCCCAGCTCCTAGAAAAATAATTTTTAGTCTATAGCAAATGTTTATAAAGTGACATTGATAATTATTTACAAACTAAAAACTAAAAAAAAATGGAATAAAACAGCAGTGTGAAGTCTCCACTGGCGCCTGCATCCGCCCATCCCCAACCCAAATGGGGAGTTTCAGGGCTGACGTCAGCATCTTCATAAATCCCTTGGACTGGGGTTTTAAATCCACTTTAAAGAATATATTTACTCTTTGGAGACACTTTCTGAAGGCCCTGGGATCCAGATGTGCCCCATACCAGTGTGCAGGCTTTGTGAGCTGATGAGTTACTTTATATCTGAAGCTGCACAGGGAGAAGTTTCTGATCTTTTGTTTTTCATGTCAGATTTATAGTGATTAAAAAAAAATCTTTTCAAGGCTTTGAAACTTCTCAACTCTGGCTTTTCTGTGGTTAATGGAACACATCCATCCTATTAAGATGCAATGGTCCCCCGTACCCAAGAAGCTGCACAAAGAAGTTGGCCTAGCTAATAGTGTTTTAACACTTGGGCACATTAAAGGCTCAAGCACAGAGATTCAAACCAGCCCCACTAAGACTATATCGTATTTATATTTTTCTTACATCATAGTAATTGCCTCAGGGATTTGAAGCTAGTCAGCGTGGTAAATTGAAGCCAAATTATACAAGAATATAACCCTCCCCAAAGAATTCCTAGCCCTTCCCTTGTTTTGCAGGAAGCTACTCACAGAATACAGCTAAAGCAGTCAGAGGGGGCAGTTCTTATAAACCATGTTTTTAAATGAACGATTAGTAAAGTGTACAATGTTATCGAAGGAGCCAGGACCTAGGTGTCCAGTTTATATAGCTGATGATGTCGAGAATGTTTCATCTCCCATCTTTATAAATGCATCAGGTCTTCCAGGACATTGGAGCATCATGTTGGAGGGGCCCCTGTTCCTTGGCTGTCACTCCCAGCCTCTCTTCTGTTTAACCTGTGCAGCATTGTATAATCCTGACCAGTTTTTGTAGTGAATTAACACCATGCAACCACTTAGTTCCATAAATTTAAGGCGAATCCCAGGAGACACATGTGTGCCTGCAAAGTGCCCCCAAAGTGAACACTCCACAAGTGTTACCTGAGTGAGTAAATGAGTGAATGGTGCCCACGGGCCACATTTGACTGCAAGGACAGTGAGGAAGGAAGAATCCCTGACTTTATGATTTGACCTCTGAGTGATCATCAGGTACCCCTAATGTGTCCGCTGTGTTCAGGAGTAGTGGCATTGTTTAGGAGTGTTCGGAGAGGAAATAAAGGACTACTTGTCTTCTTAAATGTGTATATCTTTGGACTCAACAAATTTACTTTTTTTGTGTCTGTGTGGTACTGGGGAGCTTTGCTACTGAACGACTTACCCAGTCCTTTTTAATTTTGAGACAGGGTCTTGCTAAATTGATGACAACCTCAGTAACTTGTTGAGGTTGGCCTCAAACTTTCAATCCTTCTGCCTCAGCCCCCTGAGTGCTGGAGTTATAGCTGTGTGCCATCTTCCTTACCCAACAAATCTACTTTTAAGGGTATATCCTACAGGAAAAGTCTCACAGTGTACAATAATACACATAGGGAAGGGACAATTATTGCAGGATAGTTTCTAGCAGCAAAAATTAAAACAACCCTAATGTCCATTGACAGGAGATGGAATCAATAAAATAGGGCACCCCTACATTTAGTAACCATTAAAAAGTGAGATTGAGCTGACATATCTGTAGCTGTCTATAATCCCAGGAACTCGAGAG
This sequence comes from Marmota marmota marmota, assembly GCF_001458135.2. Classification (NCBI taxonomy): domain Eukaryota; kingdom Metazoa; phylum Chordata; class Mammalia; order Rodentia; family Sciuridae; genus Marmota; species Marmota marmota. The sequence continues at coordinate 2,356,316 of NW_026000138.1, read as the reverse complement.
GCTACAGGAGGATCACAAGTTTGAGGCCAGCCTCAGCAACTATCTCAAAATAAAAAATAGAAAGAAGTGAGGATGTGTTTCACTGATAGAGCACCCCATGGGTTCAATCGCTAGCACCCTCCCCCGCCAAAAAAAAAAGTGGGATTGACGCATGCTTCCTGATTCAGAAAGAATGTACAGGATTTGTTACTAAAAGGAAAAAGGCAAGTTTCTTTATTATATGGGTTTATATATGCCTGGGAAAACATGAAGGAACATGTTCTAAGCCTCTTTTTTGCGGGGGAGGGGGTATTGGAGATGGAATCCAGGGGTGCTCTACCACTAAGCTGAATCCCCAGCCCTTTTTATTTTTATTTTGAGACAGGGTCTCACTGAGCTAATGAGTTCCAAACCCTTAACGATACCATTTCTGGGGGATGGGATTTGGGAGGATGTTGCTTCCTGCTTTATACATATAACCTGATTTAAACTGGGGCCTCCAAAACCAGCTGGAACCCTGGCCTCAGCCAGCCAGAGTTTTGTGGTTGCTCTAGGGGCTCGTGCCCTCCCTATCTCAGGGTTCTGCCTGTGCATGTGCAGGTTCTGTGCACCCCCGTTACCCCAGGCCTGACACCTTCCCTCCCCCACTTTCCACATAGAGCCCACTCCCACAAGAGGACTTTCTTGAAATTTTGGGAGTCATCAGGTAAGGTCACACAAAGCCACATTCACCTCAAGCTCCTGTTAGACATTCTTTTTCTCAGTCCTTATGACCTGCCACCATGGGGGCCTCCTCTCTGGCCTCCATCCCACTCAGCCCTCCCCTACCCTGGCTCCTCCGGCCTCCTTCCTGGAAGGCCCCAGAAGCTCCAGGTTCTTCTTCCTCTGTGAGCCATGGAATTTCAGCTCTTCTTAACTTCTGTTTCCCAGTGTACACTGTACACCCTCCCAGGGGTCTGTAAATGAAGACCACTACCCTTCTTGGAAGACACTCAGGTTACAAATGCAGGGGATGAGGAACTTCAAACCTACATTTTCATATTACTCAGTTTTTCTTAACTGCAGCCCATAGTTTGTGATGCTTTTGTATTCAGAACAAAACTCAGAAAGACAAACACACAGATCCTCCTAAAGCCTTGTGCACGAATCCTTACAGCTAAAATGTGGTCCCAGCTGGGGTGGAGAGACCTAGCCAAGTAGTCCAGCCTCACCCATAATGAGGGGGAGAAATTTGAGCCAGGAATCATGGGCACAATTTCTGCTCTGATAAAGATCCCAGGGGAATTTGGAAATTTGCACATTGAAGAGAGGCTCTCAGTATGTTGGGTCTTGCTTTGAAACGTAAATATTGGGAGGCATTTCCATCCTGAAGGTAAGAGAAATGGCCCACTGTTCTAGGGGAGGCCTACCTGGTCCGCTGAGAGCCTCCAGGCTGGGCCCTTACCCAACAAACAGCTTCCTGCAGAAAAACCAGAGCAGGACAAGACTTTCACACTTAACACATTAAAGAAATAAATCCTGGGATACCATGAGCCACTGGAAAAAGGAATGTAGGTGATGATACTGTAGCGACCACCAACTACAGCAGCAGCTCTTCTCTCTGGAGCTGTGCTTTGAGCTGCTGAACCCCTGGGGCCCTTGGTCCTCCTGGGTCATTTAATCCTCAGGGTGACTGCAGGAGGCACAGCTGGCTGTACCCTCTCCATTGCACAGGTGGAGACAGTGAGCACAGAGCCTTGGGAGGATTGCAGTCACTCAGGTCCAGAGTCTAGGACTAAGCTGGCCCACACCAGACCCTGGCTCTGATCCTACAGGTATTAGGTACAAAGGAGGAAGAAAACTCTGAAAGTCCAGACGGCCACCCTAGCTATTGTTGTGGGATGGGGATTCACAGGACATTTATATCTCCATTGTTGGAATTTTTCACAACAAACATGTATTAATCTTTACAGTTTTTATGGGGGCTGGGGTTGTGGCTCAGTGGTAGAGCGCTTGCCTAGCATGTATGAGGCACTGGGTTCGATTCTCAGCACCACATATAAATAAATGAATAAAATAAAGATCCATCAACATCTAAAAATTTTTTTTAAAAAGTGTAGTGCAATGATGGTGGAAAAAGGGCTGGGGATGTGGTTCAAGTGGTAGCACGCTCGCCTGGCATGCGTGTGGCCCGGGTTCGATCCTTAGCACCACCTGCAAACAAAGATGTTGTGTCTGCCGAAAACTAAAAAATTAATATTAAAAAATTCTCTCTCTCTCTTTAAAAAAAATTCTCTCTCTCTCTCTTTAAAAAAAAATGATGGTGGAAAAAATAGATATCTTATATATTTTGGGGGATTGAACCCAGGGGTGCTTAACCACTAAGCCACATCCCTGGCCCCCTGCTTTTTTAAAAATATTTTTTTAGTTGTCAATGGATCTTTTATTTTATTTATTTATATATGGTGCTGAGGATTGAACCCAGTGCCTCACACATGCCAGGCAAGCACTGAGCTCCAACCCCAGCCCACCCTGGCCCTTTTTAAAAAAAATATTTTTAGGGGCTGGGGTTGTGGCTCAAGTGGTAGAGTGCTCGCCTAGCATGGAGCACTGGGTTTGATCCTCAGCACCACATAAAAATAAAATAAAGATATTGTGTCCACCTAAAACTGAAAAAATAAATACTTAAAAAATATTTTTAGTTGTAGATGGACACAACACCTTTATTTATTTTTATGTAGTACTGAGCATGGAACCCAGTGCTTCACATGTGCTAGGCAAGTGCTCTACCACTGAGCCATAGCCACAGCCCTTTTTAATTTTTGTTTTTATTTAGAGATAGATTCTTACTAAGTTGCTCAGGGCCTCACCAACTTGCTGAGGTTGGCTTTAAACTCGTGATCCTCCTCCCCAGCCTCCCGAGTGGTTAAGCACCACCACACCCAGCAAATTTTAAAGTACTAATGTCCTTGGATCTGAAGTTTACTTGCTCCTGCCATGTCTTTACCTCCATATTACTTCTTTTCTTTTCATTCTTTTTTTTTTCCAGGGGGAGTGGTACCAGGGATTGAACCCAGGAGCACATGGTCACTGAGCCACATTCCTAGCTTTATTTTGTATTTTATTTAGAGACAGGGTCTCACTGAGTTGCTTAGCGCCTCACTGTTGCTGAGGCTGACTTTGAACTCTCGATCCTTCTGTCTCAGCCTCTCAAGCCGCTGGGATGACAGGCACATGCCACCATGCTTGGCTTCTTTCTTTTCTTAGTAACTTTACTGTGATGCAACACACACTATACCATCCATCCATTTGGAGTGTGCAATTCAGTGGCTTTTGCATGTTTGCAGAGTTATGTGGCTGTCTGCCCCATGTAATCCCAAGTGTTTTTATCACCCCAGAATAAACCTCAGGCCCATTAACAGTCACTTTCCTTTCCCCCTCCCCCAGCGCCTGGCAACCACCCATCTGTTTTCTGTTCTGAGGATTTGCTTCTTCTGGCATTTCATATAAATGAGAGTGTATAATATGTGATATTTTATGTCTGGCTTCCTTCACTTGGGATGATGTTTTCAAGGTTCATCCGGGTTGTGGTGTGTGTTAGTGCTTCGTTCTTTTTTATGGCTGAATAAGATTCTATTCCTTCATGTGAATATGCTGCATTTTATTTATTCATTCATGAACTGATCGACACTCGGGTTGCCCCTGCTCTTGGCTATTATGAAAAATTTTGCTATGAGCCTTCCTGTGTAATTTTTTGGGTGAATGTGTGTTTTCATTTATCTTGCATATGTACCTAGGAGTGGATTGCTACCTCAAATGGTGACTCCATGTCCAACTGTTTGAGGAACTGCCAAACTGAGTTCCATCCATATTATTTCTTGACTTGAACCAGAATCCATCTGGTGCTTCACGGTGCACAAGGCAAGATCAGAATTTCAGAGAGCTGTGGGCACCTGACAAACCCTCAGTTGTGGTTTTGGGATAGGGTGCAGAACTTGTCATTCAGATAGCAATGTCCCTTTGAAACTCTTGAAAAACATTCACAGAGGTGGGGAAGAGTCCCTGAAAGTGTTTGAGGCCTGGGCTCTGATGAGGGAATGAGTGAAGGTTATCATAAGAGGCCTTCTGGTTGGCATTGTCCACACGGGGTATAAAACAGCTGGGAGAAAGCTCTGTGGCCAAGTGGCCCAACTGCCCAGGGGGCAGAACCTGACCATGGGGTTCACCACTCCAGGATAAAGAGGCAGTTGTTCAGATATAGTAGCATCCCCTTGTCCATAGGTTTGCTTTCTGTGATTTCAGTTACCCTGAGTCAACTGGATCCAGAATCCATTGAATGGAAAATTCCAGAAATAATTCATAAGTTTTAAATTGTTTTTCTGAGTAACATGATGAAATATTGTGCCATCCTTTTCCATCCCACCCAAGACAACTATCTCTTTACCCATTGTATCTGCTCTGTATACACTACCCGCCTGTTAGTTACTTCATAACCAGCTCTGTAGTCAGGTCAACCACTGTAGTATTACAGTACTTGTGTTCAGGTAACTGTTAATTTACCTACTGGCCCCAAAGTGCAAGCATAGTGATGCTGGCAATTGGATATGCCAAAGAGAAACTGAAAAGTGCTTCCTTTAATGAAAAAGGCAAAAGTGCTCTTTTTAATAATAATTTTTAAAAAGGCCAGGCATAATGGCACACACCTGCAATCCCAGCAATATAGAAAGCTGAGGCAGGAGGATCCCAAGTTTGAGGCCAGCCTCAGCAACTTAGCAAAACCCTGTTTCAAAATTAAAAATAAAATAAAAAGGACCAGGGAGGTAGCTCAGTGGTAAAGAACTCTTGGTTTCAATCCCTAGTAACTGCGCTCCCCACTCCAAGAAAAAGTCATATGCTCAGGTTACTAAGATCTATAGTAAGAACAAATCCTCTGTGAAATCATGAGGAAAGGAAATGAAATGTATACTAGTTTTGCTATTGCACCTAAAATCACAAAAATTATGACCAACCACTATCCATGTTCAGAGCTTAGTTAATATCGAAAAAATGATGATACAGGGTTCTATACTATCTGTGGTTTCAGGCATCCACTAGAGGTCTTGGAATATATCCCCAAGGATAAGGGAGGACCACTGTATGGTTCCAGAGGAGACCCAGGGCAGCTGTGAGGCCAAGGGGGATCAGAGGTGTCTGCAGACAGGGCCATATCATGAAACTGCCCAGCCCCAAATCCTCTTTGCCTGACTTATTCCCTGAGCTGGGCCAGGGAGGCAGGGCTGGAGTGAGCAACTGGGAGGAGGTGTGGGAGATGAGCTGTGACCAGGGCTGCCTCTCGCTTCATTGAGGATGTTCTAGAGAGCATTGAATGTGGAGAGGAGGATGTGAGCAAGAGGGAGAGTGCTCCAGCCTGGGAGTCTGTGAAACCATCACAAAAGGAAGCCAACCCCATCTGCAGCCTTCTTACAAGAACACCGAGTGGCCTCAGTTCAAATGTATCAGGTTCCTCTCCATTAAACAGGGAGCTTATAAAACTTAATTATAAAACGTAATTCAGAAGCCCTCTGTGTGCAGCTGACAGCAGGAACCACAAACCAAAGGCCTACCTGGGTCAGTGACAGGCAGAAGTAAAAATCCCGCGTGAGGGACTCTAGCCCACCAAGGGCAGGCTGCCCTCAGGTCACAGGGGCTAGGTCAGCCGTACCAGCAGAGGCCCCAATCCCTAAAAGTTGTAAATCAAGTGACAGATCATTAAATAATATCCCACCTTGGCCAAACCAATGCACAGTAACTACTAGAAACTGAGTTCGTGAACCATGGCAGTGAGTGGTCATTCCAAGGAAGCCTGTGTGAGTTCTCAGAAATTCTTTCATGGCCCCATATTGTCCACTTCTCCATGCGGCACTTCCCTGAGCCCCTGCAACACCAGGCTAAGGCTGACTGAGCTGCTGTGAAGGTAGACAGCTCAACACAGGAGCCGGGCGTGGACCCGAAGCACCCACACTCAGCCCACAGTTGCCCCCCATCATCGTGCTACTGAAAATCACAAGGCTGGCGCTGGTTCCTTTTGACATGAGCATCACCTCCATGAACCCCTGTGTCCCAAGACAGTGGTTCTCAAAGGTGGGCCCCCAGGCAGCCACCCTGGCATCACTTGGACTTGTAAGAAATGCAGATTCTCAGCCCCATCGCGGGCTTGCTGAATCAGACACTCTGGGGTGGGACCAGCAGTCTCTGTTTTACCCAGGCCTACATGGTTGTGTTGGTGCCTGATGCGGTTTGAGAGTCCTTTGCCTTCAAGCTGGACATCCTGGCCATGGCCACACATTCAAATCACTGGGAGCTCTTAGACACTGTGACTGCTCAGACTCCACGCCAGACTACTTAAATCGGGATCTGGGAGTGGGACTGACCCTCCGAATCTTTAAAGCTCCCCAGGTGAATTCACTGACCACACACCCTTTTAAAATGTGTAATTCAGTGGATTTTATCATATTCACAGTTGTGTGAACAGCATCACAATCCACTTGTATAACATTTTCATCCTCCAAAAAGGAAACCCCAGACCCATTACCAGTCACTCCCCATTTCCTCCAAACCTCCTCCCCAGCCATAGGCAACCACTTTTACTTTCTTTCACTATGGATTCACCAAATCTGGGTATTTCATGTAAATGGACTCTTACAGTAGTGGGGGGGAAGGAGACTGGTTTCTTTCACTTAGCAGCATAATCTCTTATAACGCATATTTTCAAGATTCGTCTATGCTGCAGCAGGTATCTGTGGTTCATTCCTTTTTATGACAGAATAATGCCCCACTGCATGGATGGGCCACCTCTCATTTCTCATTTGTCAGTTGATAGACATTTGGGTTGTTTCCATTGCACAGCATTATGACAATGCTGCTATGAATATGAATATTCGTGTCCAAATTTTCATGTGAACATAAGCTTTTGTTTCTCCTAGGCATGTACCAGGAGAGGGATTCCTGGGTCCCGCAGGGGCTCCATGTTTCATCTGGGGAACATCTAGACTGGTTTCCACAGCAGCCGTGCCGGGTTACGTTCTTATTAGCAGAAGCACATCAGCATTCCCATTTCTCCTCATGCTTGCCAACGCCTGTCTTTTTGTTTTTAGCCATCCTGGTAGATACGAAGTGGCATCTCGATGTGGTTTTAATTTGCATTTCCCTAGTGGCTAATGACAAGTGAGCATCTTTCCATGTGCCTCTTGACCATTCATATGTCTTCTTGGAGAAATGTCTATTCAGATCATTTGCCCACTTTCTCATTGGTTTTGTCCATCTTTTTTTTTAATTGTGTTAGAAGAGTTCTTGGTGTTTACTGGCTACAAGTCCCTTGCTTGTCACATACCTGATCATCTACACATATGTCTCCCTTTCTGTGGGTTGTCATTTTGGTTTCTTGATGGTATCCTAGGAAGTAAAAATATTTTTATTTTTGGTAGACTTTAATTTTCTCTCCATTTTTCTTTGGTTGTTTTGTGCTTTGGTGTCACATCTGTGAATTCTGCCTAAACCAAAGATTCACCCTGATGTTTTCTTTAGGAATTTCATAGTCTGGGCTTATACATTTAGACCTGACGAATTTAGAGCTCATTTCTGTGTGTGGTCATCCTGTTGTCTCAGCACCATTTGTAGAAAAGACTATTTTTGCCTATTGAATTGACATGCTGCCCTTGTCAAAAATCAATTGATAATGAAGGTGAGGGTTTATTTCTGGACTCCTAATTCCATTTCATTGAACCTCACGTTTGTCAGTCATGCTGTGTCTTGATTTCTGAAGCTTTGTCATAAGTTTCAAAATTGGGAAGTATGAGTCCTTCAGCTTTGTTCTTTTTCAAGGTTGTTTTTGACTATACTTGGTACCTTGCAATTTGGATTTTAGGATCAGCTTGCCAATTTCTGTGGGGGAGGGAGCCAGATGGCATTTTGATAGGGATTCTGCTGAATGCAAAAATCAATTTGTAGAGTCTTGTCACCTTAACAGTATTAAATCTTCTAAGCCCTGAATACGGGAGGTCTTTCCCCTTCTTTAGGTTTTCTTTAACTTCTTTCAATAATATTCTGGAGTTTTTCAGAGCACAAGTTTATGTTTCTTTTGTTAAATTTATTCCTATTTATTCTTTTGGATGCTATTAGAAATGGATTGTTTTCTTCCATTTTTGTGGTGTTTGTTGCTAATGTGTAGAAAAACACAATGTTTTAACATATTGACCTCATATCCTGTAAAGTTGCTGAACTTAGTTAACAGTTCTGGTAGATTCTAGTGGGTTCCTTAGAATTTTTTATGTATAAGATCATGTCAGCTGCATAGAAATAGCTTTACTTCTTCCTTTCAAATCTAGATACTTTTTATCTCTTTTCTCCTGACCTGCCTTCCAGGTAATTTCCTTGGCTAGAACTTTCAGTAAAGTATTGAGTAGAAGTGGTGCGAGCAGGCATCTTTCTCTTGTCTTGGCCTAGGGGGACAGTTTAGCTGTGAGGTTTTCATACCTGCCCATTACCAGCTGAGGAATTGTCCTGAGCCTTGTGTGTGGAGTGTTTCTATGATGTGAAGCATTAGAGTTTTTGTCAAATGCTCTTTCGGGCACTTAATGAAAACATCATATTTTTTTTGTCCTTTATTCTATTAATAATCATGTTTAACATTACTTTGGGATTCAAATGTTAAACCAATTTTGCATTCTTGGGATAAACCCCACGTGGTCCTTGTGCATAGTTGTTTTTGTATGTTGCTAGGTTCAGTGTGCTTGTGTTCTATTGAGAATGTTTGTATCTAAAATCATAAGAGATTTTGGTCTATGGTTTTCTTTTCTTGTGAAGTATTTGCTCTATGTTTGGTTTCAGGGTAATACTGTCCATTATGGAATGAATTGGAAAGTAGTCCCTTTTATTTTGGGGGAGAGTTTGTAGAAAAGTTGATATTCTTCTATAAATATTTGGTGGAAACCAGTGAAGCTATCTGGCCCTTGATTTTTCTTTGTGGAGAATTAAAAAATTAATGCAGTCTCTTGCTGTACGGTTTCTTCTTGAGTAAGTTTTGGTCATTTGTATCTTTCTAGGCTTTTATTTATTTCACCTCAGTTCTCTAATTTGTTAACACCCGATTGTCCAGCCTGTTCCCTTAGGCTTGTTTTTATTTCTGTAGAATCAGTAGTGATGTCATCTCCTTCAATCCTTTTCTCTTTTTTCTTGGTTAATTTGGCTAATATTTGTCAATTTTATTGACCCTTTCTATGACTAACACTGGTGTTTGTTCTAAAAAATCACACCATGTAAGTTACACATATGTTACATATAATCTGTTGTATACATAAAATATTGCACAGTAAAATTAGAAAAGTGATGAAGAGGGAATTGTGGAGCAATTATTTATCTTAAGTTTACTAGGGATGGAGTCCTATAGTTGAGCTCCCTACTGAATTATTGGCTTATTCAACTAAATTCATTTCCAATTTATTGAGGATTCTAACTTTAAAATAAGACTACTATCTGCTTCCCATGGCAAAGAAGTAGTTGATACAGCATGAGATCCTTAGTTGAAAGGAGTGAAAAAGCGCTCATACCAGTCCTTGCAGTATTGACAAGCCTGACGGGGCTAGGGCAATAAGTACCACAAACAGGGTGGCTTAAAACAACAGAGATTTTAATTAATTAATTTGGGTGCTGAGCATTGCACCCAGGGCCCAGAGCCTGCTAAGACAACAGAAATCGATTATTCTCTCAGAATCCCAAATCAAGGTTTCGGCAGGGCCACACTCTTCCCTGGGAAACCCTCGGGGAGAATCCTTCTTTGCCCTTTCTAGTTTCTAGTGGTTGCTTGAAGCCCTTGCAATTCCTTGGCGTAAAGCTTTCCCAATCCAATCTCTGCCTCACAGGACCGCCCTGGGTGTTTCTTGTCTACTCCAGTGTGGCCTCATCTTTGTGCATCTGTGTGTGTACGGGAGTGTCCCACCACTGAGTTACATACACCCCAGGCCTTTGTATTTTTTATTTTAGGAAAGAGTCTCACTTAGTTGCCAGGACTGGCTACCAACTTATGATCCTCCTGCCTGAGCCTCCCAAGTAGCTGGGATTACAGGCGTGTGCCACAATGTCTGAATGACCTCGTCTTACTAATTACATCTGCAAAACCTGTATTTCCAATAAGGTCCTGAAGGTTAGGACTTCAACATATCTTTCTGGGGGGCACAATTTTACCCTAACAGACTTGTTCCAAGTTGACTGTGAACATCAGTCTCTTCCTTTTCAGTTTTTAGAAGTATAACAACAAAGTGTCTTTCCTGTTTACCATGATCTTTTTTTCTTAAATTTCTTCCCTAGATTGATGACATGTTTAATGAAATCAAATTTAGTAAATACGTGGACACTGGAAAGCTAATTGACAAGATCAACCTACCAGATTTCTTCAAAATTTACCTTAACCACAGGCCACCTTTCGGTAACACCATGAGTGGCATCCAGGAGAGCTTTAAAGTTCTTGGTTATACCAATTCCAAAGGAGAAAAGGCTATTCAGAGAGAAGATTTCCTGGAACTGCTCCTAACTAAAGGTAGATACATGAAGGGGGTCTCTGGTAACATCCTTGGGTTGTTCTAAGTAGGGAGAACCAACCTAGGCGAGACAGACCCCTGGGATCTCCATCCATCGTGAAAGAATAGTAATTTGAGAGCCTTTCAACCATGAAGGATGCTGCGACTGTATTCCATATCCAGCAAGTTGTGGTGAGGGGAGGGACCCTACATGGTTCATGTCCCAGCCTCCGGAAACTGCCAATTTCATCATCCTCACTTATAAAATGGGGATTCAAATGCCAGCTTATCACTCTCACAGGGCTAGCATCAGATTGGGATATATTCGGGAAATAAAACTTCACCAAAGTAAGCTTTTATGTTTACCTGCTGTCTTCCACATTATTTTATGTGGGGGGTCAAGTCAGCTTTCTCTCAGAGGAAGGGGAGGTTCCTGTGAGTCTAATTAGGGGGTTCTGGTGAAGGGAACTTGAAGATAAAGCTGTGCAGTCTCTCTGCAAGTTGCCTTATTTCTCTCTACAAGCCCCAGCATATCTCCTTGATGGGAGCACACTTTTATTTATTTATTTTTTTTTAGTATTTATTTTTTAGTTTTTGGCGGACACAACATCTTTGTTTGTATGTGGTGCTGAGGATCGAACCCGGGCTGCACGCATGCCAGGCGAGCGCGCTACCCCTTGAGCCACATCCCCAGCCCCTGGGAGCACACTTTTAACATCACTTGAGGAAGTGCTCTGACAGTGAATGGGACTCTCCTAAGTGTTTTGTGTGTAAAGAGAAGGGAATAGCAGAATAACTGAACACCTTGAAGAGTGGAAGCTGAGACCTTTGGCTTAATGATCCCAAACTCAGATCTCATGCTTGGCCCCCAGAGCTGAAAAGCCTCCTTTTGCTCTTTGATGCCCAGGTGAGCACATGACAGAAGAGGAGATGCATGACTGCTTTGCCACACTGTTTGGCCTGAATCCTGAGGGGTGGAAATCGGAGCCTGCGGCCTCGTCTGTCAAAGGTACTGGGGCCGGCTCTGTCTGGGCATGCAGCTGTGGCTTACTAATTTGTTGTAGACTTAAGTGTGTTTATCTCTCCTGACTGGTGCAAGCCACTCTCCTTAAGACTGTGCACTCCACAAAGTCAGCCTGCTGGGAGTCCCACCTGAATAAATTATGAGGAGCCCTGTGCAGGGGCTCTTGCTGCCAACGAGAGCTTCTGCCCCTGCCCTCTGCTGTCCTTTTGTGTCTCCTGGCCTTGCTCTTTCCTTTGGTTCACCAACCTGATCTTCATCCCATTAGTCAAGGGTTTCTGCGTTAAGCGGGTGAACACCAGCCACTAGTAGAGGGTGCATTGTGGCAACAGCTTCAAGACAAGAGTATTGACAGGGAGACACAGATAAGGAGAGACAACAGCTTGGTGGCGGCACAAGCCCAGCTTCAAGCTGTGAGAACATTAGAGTGCTTCGGGACCGTCCTGGGCTGGGGTGTAGCTCCATGGTAGAGCCCTGGCCTAGTGTCACCTGGCATACTAGAGCCTGCTCCCCCAGGACTCAGAAAATAAATTAACAAGTACATAAATAAATAAGTAAATGGGATCCTCCTTCTTGGCCTTCCCAGATTCTCCACCCTCTCCTTTTAGTCCACTAGCCTGAAACGCTGCTTGAACTTATACTCAGGAGGAACCAATCCAAACAGCCCTTCTGGGCCTTCTTAGGCTGGAATGTCTCCAACAACACGTCCCAGTGGTCAGGGTTGCTACCTACTGTGACAAAGTTTCCCTGCCTATCTCCCTAATTCCACTCCTTCTTTTATTGTCCATTCCCAGAATCTAAATTTTTTAAAATATTTATTCTTAAGTTTTAGGTGGACACAGTATCTTTATTTTACATTTATGTGGTGCTGAGGTTCGAACCCAGTGCCTTATGCATGCTTGGTGAGCACTCTACCACTGAGCCACAACCCCAGCCCCCTCCCCCAGAATCTAATTTAACAAAGTTCCTGAACTCAGAAAATTCTGGAATTCGGTATCTGATGGCTACCCATTCCTTTGTGTACTTTGGATCTCAGAACATGGCTTTCCCGATCATTAGATATTTACCTTTTGTTTCTAGGAATCTTGAAACAGTCAATGATGGTCAAGGGTTTCTAGCAAAGATTGCAGAGATTTGGGTAAAGTAGAGATTTGAACTGGTTTCCACCCAGTGGTTTTCAAAGGGTCAAAGTCAAACCACAGCACAGAGCACCTCTTGCTCTTGTTTGGTGTCTCCCCTTGTGTTTTTGGAACGTCCTCTGTGTTAGAAGCCTCATTAGTGGAAGGCATTTGGTTTTCTCCTCTTGTTTGGCCAGGCTCAAAAATTTGCCTCAAAGAAGAACTTCCAGACGAAATCACTGCGGAAATATTCGCGACTGAAATTCTTGGCTTAACCATTGCAGAAGATTCTGGATGATATGGTCAGTGAAGCTGTGAGGAATGTTTGAAGCACAAAGGACTTGTGCGTGCATTTTCCAAGAAGCATTACTTTTTCTGCATTTGTTTCTCTACCCCCACTCTAATCTTCAGAACATTTAGACATTAAAAGAAAATTTCTTTTAAGCTTTGGAATTTGCTAAGTTGGACATTCCAGTGTTTCTGAAATAGAAAAGTGGGCGGAGACAAGAACAGCCCTAGCAGCTGGGTGTACATGGCGGCTGGACACCCGGGACTGTCTTCGTGCCTCATCTAAGGCAGTTCTTCCTGGACGGGTTTGCATAGCATACAGCGGGTCTCAGCCAGCAACAGACCTTCCTGTTGACATAAGTGGTCCAGGGAAATGATAGTCAGTGGCCCTATTCCCTTCCCCTGGAGTGTCACCTGGGCCCTTGGCCTAATGTGACTCAGTATGGATCAGCTCTGCCTGTTGTGAAGCTGGCGAGGAGGTGCTGGGTGCTCTGGGCTCCTGAGAGTCACCATCTGTGGCTTTTTCTCAGCAAAAACCCAAGCAGTTGTGTGTGGCTGTTAAGATGAGCACCACTGGCCATGCTTAACCCTGGTGGCAACTGCCAGAGGGAATACAGAAGCAGCTGGAGCCCTGGTGCTGCACCTGGGCCAGAGCCCCGTGCAGCCCCACCCCTATGGGCCAGTACCTCCCCTTGCACCGCAGACTAACCAGCAGGGTTGTGGTCGCTTCACCACCTCACACTCTGCTTGACTTCCGGACAGATAGTGGGCAAAAGCAGGGGCTAGTTCCTCAGCTCCAAGGACATGTAGGGGACATCATCACTAAGTTCACAGTGGTATTTTGGCCTCAGAAATAGCATAGCATCACAGTGTAAGCAGAGGAAGGTTAGGATCTGATCTTAGAGCTTTGTCATCGTTTCTGAGGCCTTGGTCAGGCAAACATGTCCAGTGCTTCCATCCAGCATGCTCAGTCCAGCACACCCACACATCAACCTGCGCATTTCCCAGAGAAACCAGCACCAAGATAAAGTGCCACTCTCCTAAGGAGCAGTCCCCAGGAGATAAATCCAGCAGGAGCAGCCGCCGCTTCCTGTGTTGAGCCTTCTCACTGCCTCATGTCCAGTTGGAAATTTGGCATAGTGAGAGTCTTTGGAACACCCTGGAACATGGAACGGAAGAAACCATCTGCCCCAAACCAGGCTGTGTCACAGCGACCTTGGGGCAGATGGTGCGAGCCAAGGTTCTGTAGGCGCCCGCTTGTTGGAGCGTCACCAGGGCTCTGCAACCTCGTTTACATTTTGTTCTTTAAAAAAAGCACAAAAATAAAAACAAGCTTTATACATCAATTTTGCAGCTGCTAAGGACTTAGGAGATATATTACCAAGCCAGATAAAAAAGTTTCCGGGGATGTTTTAGGGAACAGGAAACTCACGAATGACTTGTTGTTCTCTTTAAAAAATAATTCAGAATTGGACAAGCGTGGACACCAATCAGGGGCTTCTTTCATTAAATCTGGTGCCCTTCCATTTTGATCTTATCAACTACATATATTGGAACAGCTGTCTTAAGCAGAGCTGACCGGGATCAGTTGGACCCGGTAGAGTTTGGGACCACTGTGAAACCCAGGCTGCGATGCTCTTTCTGGGCTGATCCAGCCGTGGTGGAGGGAGGCGAAGTCCTGGTTATGTTTGTTCATCCAGGAAGACCAAAATAGCTGCGACTGTAGGATGGGTATCAGTGACGTTCCCAGCCCACTTCCAGCCTAGCCTGGCAGGGCCCTTCCCACCTTGAGACCTCTATCAGCAGGGGCCTTGGTTATATTGTCTCTTGACTTCTTTGACAGAGACGGAGTTAGACAGTGTCCCCTTTTAACCCCTTGAAAGTCCCTGCACTTCCCACCCCAGACAGGCCCAGCCTCAGAGAAGAGCCTGGGCACCAGCACCCTGGCCCAAGAGAGGGGATGGGCAGCACAGAGAGCTCAGAGTCTCCAACAACAGGAATGGCAGAGCAGGAACAACAGCAGGGGACAACAAAGAGACAAAAGACAGTGTCACTGAGCTTGTGTATCAAGACTTAGGGACCAACCACTAATTACCACCCAAAAGCACATTGTGATGTTTTTATAAAGTGACCACTGTTGACAGCAGGGCCTCTGGGTAGTTGTTACTTGAAGGTCAGGAACACGGGGACTAGCAGTGGCCTTCCATAAGCACTGAGAGCCTCCCCCAGCCCCAGGCCTCTCCCCTCACCCCAGGCCCCTCTGGAGGGTGGCCACTGTGGAGGCTGCCGACTTGCAGACTCGAAGACTCTCGGCTGGGCTCCTGTTCTGTGTCGTTCATGGCTCCCTGTGCACCGTGCGGGTGGCTGAGCCCTTGGACCTCAGTTTCCTCCTGAACAACTCCTGGGTGGTTGTGAGGATTAAAAGAGACAGTGCAAATAAAGCAATACTGGCACAGGGTAGTGCTCCAAATCTGACAGCAGCTATTCTTATCACAGGCAGAGACTGTTCTGGAGAGCGGGGAAGACATTTGGAGAGAATTGCTTCACACCTGCTCAAACTAGGGTCTCTCCTAGTTTTGACCATGGGCCCTGAGTAAGTTCCTCTGAAATCATTATATGAGTGAACTTGAAACTTCAGTCCTCTTTTAACAACTGACTTAGCTTTTGAATCAAAGTGAATTTCAGGTCCTCACAGGGCCCTCTGCACCAGGATTGGCAAGCTCTCTATAAGGGGCTTGAGAGTCAATATTGAGGCTCTTTGGGCCAAATGGTCTCTGTCACAACTTCCTAGTCCTGCAGTCATGGCAAAAATGTCACTTAGATACTACAGGAAAGAGTAACTGTGGCTGCTTTCCAATCCAGCTTTATTTATGGTCACTGAAATTTGGATTTCATGATGATTTCCATGTATCATGACATATGCTTCTTTGGATTTATTAATTTTTTTTTTTTGTTGGTTTTAGTTTTTCAGTACTGGGGATTGAACCCAGGGGCACTCTCTCACTGAGCTACATCCTCAGAACCCCCCAGAACTTTCTGACAAGAGCTTGTTGAATTGCTAAGGCTGGCCTCAAAGTTGTGATCCCCCTGCCTCAGCCTCCTAAGTTGCTCAAATTACAGATGTGTGCCACCACCAACAGCTAGATTTTTCAACCACTTTAAAAATGTGAAAGCCATTCTTAGCTTGAGGGCTGCACAAAACCAGACCACAGCCCGGATTTGTCCCAGAAGCTATAATTCACCCACCAGTGCCCTCTGACAAATTTTTACAAATACAATAAATCTGTATAAAATATCTGGCCTCTACTCTTCAAAAAGTGTCAAGGTCAGGGCTGGGGTTGTGGCTCAGCGGTCGAGCACTAGCCTAGCACGTGTGAGGCCCTGGGTTCAAGCCTCAGCACCACATAAAAATAAATAAGTAGAATAAAGGTATCGTGGCAACTACAACTAAAAAATAAGATATTTTTTTTAAAAAGTGTCAAGGTCATGATGAAGATAAAAGATTGAGAACCAGTAAGGACAACATGACAGCTAAACATAACCTGGGAACCCAGATGTGTTCCTGAAACAGAGAAAGGACATTGTTGGGAAAACCAGTGAAATGCAGATCTGCACTGGTGTTGATTTCTTGGTTTTGGTAAATGCACCATGTTTCTGTGAGACCTGTTCACCTTGGGAGAGCTGGCGGAGGGCAGGTGGGAACACTGTGCTATCTTGGCACTTTTCTGGAAATCTAAAAGTACTCCAAAGCTGAGTACCGGGGCGCACACCTGTAATCTCAGAAGACTGAGGCAGGCAGGTCGCAGCCTCCAGGCCAGCCTGGGCCACTTAGCAACCCCCTGTCTCACAATAAGCAATAAAAGAACTGGGGAAGTAGCTCAGTGGTAGAGGGCCCCTGGGTTCAATTCCCAGTACAGCAAAATAAATAAAATAAAATAATTCCAAAATAAGAAGGGTGAAATCTGTGCCACTTTTCTAACTCAGTTCCCCCAGATTTTTCTCCACCTCTTCCCGCGCCTTTGCTCTCCTGCAAACACTCCAGAAAAAGCTGACGCCACGGACCCCCTCGCTGCCTGTTCTGAACAAACCTGGCCTTTGTGGGCTTCAAGGTGATGCAAACCAAAAGCATCCCCCTCTAAGCACGTGTCCTCAGGCTGAACCAGCTTGGTGTTTTCTGCTTGATCATGTCCTTTAGGGATTTGGCCCGCAGTTCCCCATGTGCAGCTGTTTCACAATTGACTGTCACAAACAGACACAGGGCCCTGGGAGTCAACGGCACCTTGCCACCTACTCAATGTCATGTGACCACCCTCCTCTACCTCAGCCGGAAGGAATATGAAGGAAAAGAGAAAGGATGGACAGAAAGGAGGGAGGAGAAAAGGAAACGGTAGAAAGAGAGAAAATACAGAGAAGCTGGGGACACAGAGTGCGTGCTCAGCACGTGTGAGGCCCTGGGTTCAATCCTAGCACCCACAACAAAAAGACGTGTGGACTCAGTATCTTCCATGTGACCTTAACGGGTGCTTCCACCAAGGCAGCCCTCGCCTTTGGTGAGTCACAATGGATGTTTCTCCACGCCCAGGTGAGACTCTTTAGGCCCAGGCAGATAATTGTCCAGCTGGGGTCTCACGCAGTGGGAGAGGGCTGCCTGGCACGTGCAAAGCCCTGCCTCAATCCCAACGCCGTAGAAAAGGAAAAATAATTGAAAAAAGTAAGACCACTGTCCACCAGTGACCTCATTTTCCTTGAGAGTTTGAAATTGGTGGTGCCAAGAGGTAGCAATGGGGAGGCCGAGGACCCACATCTCCCTGACAGGAAAGGGTCAAACCACTCTCTCTCCCCTCTTCTCATGGATTCTACTTTCATAGTTTGGAAACCACAAAACACATCCCCATAAATGTGATATTTGGTTTTGTGTATTCTCACTCTTTTAAGCAAGTTGGGGTGTTTTCCTTGGTGAGGGGGGTGGGTTGAGTTTAATTGCGACAACTTGCACAGGCTCCTGATGAACCGTTTGTATAGCATGGATGTGCCTGGCACCCAGCCGTGGCTCAGCATGTTTGCTCTGGGCCCCCAGGTCCCCGGCAAGGCTCTGGAGCTGAGCAGATACAGATGCTGGTGTCACACCCAGAGAAGATGGGGAGAGGGGCACACATCCTGCTTGGGGACAGCCGCTGCCCCTCTCATTTCTTCATCTATCATCCAAGAGCAACTGACTTTACTCCTGGTCTGCTCACAGCTGCTGGGCATCACGCAGGGCTGGTCCGCTCTCATGGAGCTTGTGCTAATCACTGATCCTCACGTTGGGGTTCCATAGGCTCCTGAGGCGGCCTGCAGGGTCCACAGTGATCTCTAATCTCTCTGCTTCCTTCATCACCCCCTCCGTGTGCTTCTTCCCCATGAGTCTGAATGTTTTCATGTGTGAAATGGGCAGCAAGAAAGGAGGTGGCCAAGTTCTCTGAGAGGAAAAGCCGGCCATTCTCATTTTCTTATAGGCAAAGAGCCTTGATGTCGGATAGGCTGTCACTCGGAGAATCCCAGGAAAAACCACAAATGAGTCGCAGGCGGTGCCAGCCCTGTCTGGTGTGTTCTTCCAGTGTGGATAGGAGGTGTCCCCAGTGCTCCTGTGTTAGTGCAGGCATGTTCAGAAGCAAAAGGATTAGATTATGGGGCTGCAATGTACTGGGCCCATTCTAGTTTGAAGAACTGACTGGGTGGTAACTGCAGGCAGGTGGGGTGTGGCTGGAGAAGGTGGGTCCCTGGGGGCGTGCACTGGAAGGGTGCATCTTCCCTATGGCTCCTCCCCCTTTCTCTCCACTTTTCTGGCTGCCTTGAGTGGAGCAGCCTTCCTCCACCACACCCGCCCACCATGATGTCCTCCTACCTCACCTTGGGCCCAGAGCAAAGGAGTCGCCCCACCACAGACTCAACCTCAGCAACCATGAGTCAAAATAAACTTTTCCTCTTCTAAAAGTTGTCATTGTCAGGTATTTTGATGAAAAACTGACTAACATGCTGGCCGAAGGTAAAGGAGCTCACATTTTGTTTGTCCCAGGCATGTGCTTAATGTCCTTGAGGGGATGTCTTTTCACCCCTCTGAGTTTCCCTGGGACTGCAGCTATATGTGAGGTGGGCGTGCTGGGACCAAACTTAGGCTCCACGTGTGCTAAATACATGCTCTATGCTGAGCTACACCCCAGCCACGGCATTTTTTGAAAAATGGAATCAACAGCAGTTTTCTCAGTAGGTGTGTATCAGGTCAGAGTCACCGGTGATTGCCAGGCGCAGCTGCAACAGATGCCTGCAGCTTACCACCACCATCACCCCCCGCCAAGGTCCTGTTGGTCACCTCTACCTCTTTGTGCTAGGAGAAATGACAAGATGGCAATAACTTGTGTCTACAGATACCCGAACAGTGACTGAGTGTCAGCTGTCTGTGTGCTGCTTGGTGTGCTGAACCCTGAGACAATGTGACACAGAGCATGGTCCTTGACTTTGGAAGGTTACATTGTACAAAGGGAAGCAGGCCTGTCAATCATCACTACAGTATCTTGCAATATGATACAGGGACAGAGCTGGTGGGGTAGGGAAGAGGAGACGATCACAGACGGGAGTGGAGAAATTACAGAAATGAAGGAGTGAAGATGGGAGGGAATAAGAGATACTTGAGGCATCCCAAGCCAATCTGAGGGGTGCCCAAGGAGCAAACCAAAGGAGCCAATGGTTACATTATGGATGTCCTGAAGAACTAAATCAAGGAGGTTAAACTGGATTCAAGTGAAGGGGGAGATGAGGATCAAATATGCATCTTAGGGGTAAAGGGCTAGGTGATGGGCTTTTGGGGGCTGGCGGGGGAAAGTGGGAAATAGTGAAGAATCTATTTTGTAGTTCAGGGGAAGGCAAGGATTGCAGCAGGAGAAGTAGCATTTGGGAAGAGTAAGACTAATGAAGATGAAGAGGCAGCTTAAATATGATATTGATCATAATCTTTGGTTGGCAGTAATAGAAGTTGGCTCTGATTAGCTCAAGTGGAAAGGGGCTTTATTTGAAGACTATCAGGTCGTTCAAAGATTCAGTGGAGAGTCTAAAGAGACAAGCTCTCTAATGGGCAGGAGCCAGAGAAGCCTGGGGTGGCAATAGTACCCCCTCCATATGCACTCAACCCTCCAGTCCCCTTAGGCTCCCCAGTGGCCACTTCTGTCTCCCCAGTGGAGAGTCCCTTCTCCATGGCCCCTACATTCCCTCAAAAATGAAAATGAAAATCAAAACCACTTCACCTCCACCAGGATGGCTAAATAAAAAAGACTGACAATAATAAGTGTTAACGAGGATGTGGGAAAGTTGGAAGCCTCTCATTTCTTGCTTCTGGGAATGTGAAATGATGACACTTTGGAAAGCAGTTTGGCAGATCCTCAAAATGTTAAACAGAATCGCCATATGATCCAGCAATTCCCTCCCTAGGTATGCAGCCAAGAGAAAGGAAATACACATTCACACAGAAACCTCAGAAACCTGTACATTAATGTTGACAAGAGCATTATTCTTAATAGCCAAAATGTCCATAATAGCCATAATGTCCATCAACGAATGGAAAGATAAACTGTGGTGTGTCTGTATAATGGAATATCATTCAGCCGTGAAAAGAAATGAAGAAATGGTACGTGCTGCAACAAGAATGATCTTGAAAACATGCTAAGTGAAGGCAGTCAGATGCAGGAGGCCACACAGGTGATCCCATTTATATGGAACATCTAGGCTACAGTTTGGATCTGGATCATTCCCCAAGACCATGTGGTAAAGGCTTGGTCACCAGCCTGTGGCGCTTCTGAGAAGTGGTGGAACCTTTAAAAGGTGAAGCCTAGTGGGGGAAGTGAGGTCACGGAGACATGCCCTTGAAAAGGATATTGGGAACCCAGCTCCTTCCTTTCTCTCTCCTTTGCTTCCTGGCCACCATGAGGGGAACAGGTTTTCCTCTGCTACGTGCTTCCACCATGATGTGCTAACTCATCACAGACACAATAGCAATGGGGCCAAGTGACCGTGGGCTGAAACTGTGAACTAAGTAAACCTTCCCTTCTTTTAAGTTGTTTATGTCAGGTATTTTGTCACAGTGACAGAAAGCTAACACAATCCAAGAGAGAGACAGAAAGTCGATTATTGGTTGACAAGGGCTAGAAGGGAGGGAGAAGGTGAGTGACTGCTTAATGGGTACAAGGTTTCATTGATGAATTATGAAAATGCTCTAAAATTGCTGTTGGTGATGATTGTATAACTCCGTGAATACACTAAAAACCACCAAATTACATAATTTAAAAGGATACACTTTATGAAGTGCTCAATAAAACTGTTACTTTAAAAAATCAACTAGCAGCTGGGCACCTGTAATCCCAGAGACTTGGGAAGCTGAGGTAGGACAATTGAAAGTTGGAGACCAGCCTCGGAAATTTAACAAGACTCTAATCAGCTTAGCAGGACTCTGTCTCAAAATAAAAGTAAAAAGGGCTGGGGATGTAGCTCAGTGGTAGGTGCCCCTAGGTTCAATCCCCAATATAAAAAAAAAAAACTGGTTAGCTGGGTATGATGATGCACACCTGTAACCCCAGTTACTTAGGAAGCGGAGGCAGAAGGATTGCAAGTTCAAAGCCAGCCTGGGTAACTCCACGAGACCCTGTCTCAAAATGAACAATTACAAGGGCTGGGGATGTAGCTGAGTGGTAGAGCACCCCTAATTTCAATTCCCAATACTGGAAAAATAAAATCAACTAGCTAGACATCCAACCATAGCCATCCCTGGGTGAAAATACAGATGGGCCCCTTTAGCTCTGTAGTGTGGCTTGTCCCCATCGCCAAAGGCTCACCCAGAACTAGGAAGGGCATTTGTGTGCTGGAGAGTCTAAACACCTGCACATGTGGCGAGTAAGGGAGAGAGATGCAGGCAGCTCCTAGATTCCTGACCTGAGAACTCACCAGGCCTGGTGGTGGAGGGATTCTAGCTTTACTGGGTCAGGACCAGACTTTCTGTATTTAATCATTCAATGTTAGAGGAGCATTTGGGTGACATTACCTCATCTTCGAACACATTCGTCGTTCAAAGCCCTTCCTGTCTACTATCTCTTTTGGTTTTTGTTTTGCTTTTTGGTGCTGGGCCTCAAACCCAGGGCTTCACACATGCTAAGCACATGCTCTACCACTGAGCTACATCCCCACCCTTTTTTGATTTTTGAGACAGGATCTTGTTAATTTGCCCAGGTGGACCTGGAGTTTGTAATCCTCCTGCCTCAGTCTCCAATTTGCTGCTGCAATTTGCAGGCCTGCACCTGGCCCCATAGTGACTAATTTCAAACTGTCAACACTATAGTGCATACGGAATGGGGAAGCCCAGGGACCACACTATGGGTAGAGCTTGGTTCTGGCCCTATCTCTGCTAACTGGCCATGTGGCTATTTGATTTTAGCTTTTATTTATTTTTTTCCTAATAGAGGGAGGTGGCGCTGGGCATGGTGGCACACGCCTATAATCCCAGTGGGCTGAGGCAGGAGGATCTGAAGTTCAAAATCAGCCTCAGCAATCTAGTGAGGCCCTAAGCAACTCCTAAGCAACTTAGCAAGACCCTGTGTCAAAATAAACAATAAAAAGGGCTGGGGATGTGGTTCAGTTAAGTACCCTTGGGTTCAATCCTTGGTATTAAAAAAAAAAAGCGGGGAGTGGCCTGGATGGTCTATTTCATCTTTCTGCCCCTTTCTCAAAGGAAGGGACTCTATTCCACTTTGTGGTTGGAGCTTTCTCTGCACACTCTTCCCCCTTGCTAGGCCTGGCTAATGACCTGCTCCCAGAGCCATAGAGCACCTCTGTTTATGAAAGAGACATTGCTGCTGTTGTTGCAAGTTGCTAGGCTGCAGAGAAGCCCCAAAGCTGGGCCTGCAGTATCCTCCCAATTACACATCTCTACTCCAGAGATGGAAACCTCCTCCACCCCACAGCAGTGCACCAGCCTCCACCAGAAGAACGCTCAATGGCAGAAGTGGAATAAGAGTTGAATTTAGCAACCCAGGGTAGGAGAGTAGTTTGACTTCAGACTCTAGTGTGGGCCTTCCTAATTCTGGCAATCACACAGGTCCTGAATTTAGCTTTACTTTGTGCCCACGCTGTTCCAAGTGCTTGACAAATATTGTGTTTAATCTTCATAACAACCCTATGAGGTAGGTGTGATTATTTTCATCCCCATTTTACAGATGAGGTGAGCGTTTAAGCTGTTTAACTAAACACACTTTTGTAACTTTGGAATCATCTTTTACTTTTTTTTTTATTGTACTGGGGTTTGAACCCAGGAGCCCTCTACCACTGAGCTACATCCTTAGCACTTTTTATCTTTTATTTTGAGACAAGGTCTCATAAATTTCCCAGACTGGGCTGGAACTCACCATCCTCATGCCTTAGCCTCCCAAGTACCTGGGATTACAGGTGTGTGCCACTATGCCCAGCATCTTTTGCTCTTAACATGTCTAGAATATTAACTTTCATAAGACAGTTTGAATCCTAGTTTCTGGCAAATAGTTGCTCAGAGTAACTCTCAAGGTGAGAGTAACTAAACAGCTAGGAAGAACATTTGAAAACATGCTAAAAGCCACCATGTGCTGACAAAATAGTAAGAATTTAACAGGCCAAAATGGGGGGATAATGCTAAAAGATAATCCAGCAAGGAAGCCATGTTTACCCTGCAAATATTTGCGAACCCTAGCATATTTGAACTTGACTGTTTTGTGGGGTAAGAGGCCAGAAAATTACGACCCGGGGCCCACACCCAGTGGGAAATCCCTCCATAATAATTTGGGAGCCACCTCCCTCAGTCAGGTTTCTCCACTGTGTGATAAGCTGGCAAATGTTCAACAATCAGCTCTGGGTAGGGTTGGGGAAGAAGGGTCCTGATGTATACAGTGTTCCAATTTCCATAGTGTAAATATTCCCACTGTGGATGATTTCAAACTCTCAACCTGAAGTCCCTGGACACAGAGCTCAGTAGCTCAAGCCCATAAGTCAGTTACAGCACATTATAGACGCCACCCTCAGAGGACTGTCTGCAAACCAGTCTCCACCACTGCACAGGCTGCACTTGCATCAGCTGGGTGGTCAGGGAACCACAAGCCCTGAACTTGGATTTTTGTAGTCCCACATTAGCAGTGACCTCAGGAGCCTGGCAGAAGCAGATGTCAATCATCTCTGGAGCAAGGCCTCAAATTATCCCTATAAATAAATTTTAAAATACAGTATCCAAGATAGGAGTGGTGGTATATAACCATACCTGTAATCCTAGCTACTTGGGAGGCTGAGGCAGGAGGATCACAAGCTCCAGGCCAGCCTGGGCAATTTAGTGAGAACCTGTCTCAAAATAAAATTTAAAAGGGGGCTGAGGTTGGTAGAGGGCTTGAACATACGGGATGCCCTAGGTTTGATCCCTAGTACCACATAATAAATAAATAAATAAATACAGTATCTAGCATAGTCAAAGATAATCAGGCATATAACAAGGAAATATGACACCATGAGCAAGAACTAGCAAAAACAGATCCTCAGATACTTTACAATATTAGAATCATTGATCACTAGATATAAAACAACTGTATGCTTTGTTGAAAAAATAATTTTAAATATCTCATGGCCAGAAACTGTAAACTGTAAAACAATTTTTATAGAAACTTAAAAAATTGACAAACTACGTTTATAAAGAACATTTGTAGAAGCTGTATGGTTTAGGGATCAAGAACAGAAACACTTCAGGGGTCATACAGGTACCAGAGATGAGTCAAGTGGCTGGATAAGCACTCTGGCGACTGGGACAGCTTTGTCTGTAGGGCACAGAGCTCCTCAGGTCCAGCTGATTGGTGCCCTGTGGCACTTGAGGCCCTGTGTGTGGATCTAGAAATCTCAAGAGAAGCTGGATATTTGGATTTCTTTTTTTACAGATTCAAAGGTTGAACTGAGGGCCTCATGCATGCTAGGTAAGCACTGTTACCACTGAGCTATACCCTCAGCACTTTTTACATTATTTTGAGGCAGGGTCCAACCTGGAATGTGTAGTTCTCCTGCCTCAGTCTCTTGAATAGCTGGGATTATAGCTGTGTGTCTCCACTGGGCCTGGCTTGGATTTCTTTTTATGATTGTGAAATACGTGTAACATCAAACTGCCTGTTGTAAGCATTTTAAAATTACAATGCAGTGACACTTAAGACATGCACAATGTGATGCAATTGTCACCTCTATCTAGTTTCAGAACTTTTGCATCATCCCAAACGGAAACCCCATGCCCATTAGTTGTCACTGTGCGTCACCCCTCCCCACAGTTCCTGCCAACCACCAACCTGCTGTCTTTGTGGACTGCCTGTTCTAGATAACTCACATAACTGGAATCATACCATCTTTGTCCTTGTGTACCCTGCTTTCAGTTAGCATGTTTTAGCATGTCAGGACTTTTTTTTTAGCATGTATTCATTCCCTTGAGTGACTGATATTCCATTGTGTGGATACATGGTCAATTCATCGAATAGTATTTATATTTTTGACATGGTGTCTTATTTTAAATCAAATATAGCTGAGTGCAGTGACACACACCTATAGTCCCAACTATCTGGGAGGGTGAGGTGGAAGATCCCCTAAGCCCAGGAGTTCATGGTCAGCCTGGGCAATATAACAAAACCCATCTAATAAGAATAAATATAGGGGGCTGGGGTTGTGGCTCAGTGGCAGAGCACTTGATTAGCACGCATGAGGCACTGGGTTCGATCCTCAGCACCACATACAAATGAATAAATAAAGATCTACAACTAAAAAAATATTTTAAAAAAAGAATAAATATATATTCTACAACTATTGATTTGTATACCATTTTTTATTTGTTCTTTTCTTTTTTATTTATTTTTGTGGCACTAAGGATTGAACCGAAGCAAGCTAGGCAGTCACTCTACCACTGAGTCCAGAAATATATATTTTTAAAAGTTCTCTGTGGCCCAAAGCACATATCTGATGGCTAGATGCAGTGAAAGGGCCAACAGCATGAGAGTTCTGATTTGTGACCCACTGCTACTATTGTGTTTGCTTGAGATGGAGTCTTCCTATGCTGCCCAGGTTGGTCTCCAACTCCTGGGCTCAAGTGATCCTCCTGCCTCAGCCTCTGGAGTAACTGGGAGTACACAGCACACAGAACCAGGCTGCTGTCAGGTAATTTTTCCCGCATAAATCCTCAGGATGCTTCTCTGAGGTAATTGTTCTTATCTTTACTTTCATGTTGGGAGTTTGCATTTCAGAATGGTAAAAGATATGTCTAGGAAAAGGCCCTCAGTCTCTCACTCCATTTCTGTCAAAACCAAAACCACAGGGAAAACTTCTTGGTACTGGAATGAATGAGAGTCATAGGTTACAGCTTATGGCTGCAACCCTGAACTTCCCTGAGACTCAGTTTCCTACCCTGAAATGACTGGTATTGGGTTAATTCATCTCCAGCACAGGGCTTGCTCACATTAGGTCACCCTTTTCCCAGCATCCATCTGGGCAGGCATCCAGTCTGGTCCAGGCTCAGCTGCAGCTGCACACAGAGACATGGCACTTGGTTCTCCTGACCCTAGTAAATTCTTCCAGAGCTCCGTCCTAGCGGCTGGAGAGATGGAACGATCCTTAAAAGTCCTCCTTGTGGGTCGGGCCAGTCCATTTTACCTTCTACCGTTATGTGTGCAGGGGCAGCACCTGGTCTAAGCTTGGTACTTCTGTCAGAAGCGACTTACGGTTAAATTGCGGTCCTCTGACAAGCCCCAGCGAGGACCCCCTCACCTTATCTATGACAGGGCAACTTATCTCTGGGGAAAAGAATCCCTGTGACAATGATGATAATCATTAGGTTCCAGGCACCTTTCCTAGAACCCTAGTTTTCCAAACGGGCGTAGCATGCAGAGCGACGTCCTGGCTCATTTTTAAACAGAGCAGCGGGCCAGGAGAGATCGGTATCTCTCAACTCTTCTAAGAGCACCTCGCGTCTCGAATCGCCACCTCCAACCCTCAGAAGTCAAGAGCACCGCAGGAAACTTGCATTATTGCAACCGCTGCCACAAATCCCGGGCAGGGCACTAACCAAGCTGGCTCCAGGAATGCGCCCCCTCCGCGGAGGGCTACCCAGCCAGACTGCCATCTCCGCGGCACCTGCGGCCTCCGAGTGAGTCCCCGCCCTCTCCGCGTGCCGGGGGTC
>NW_026000138.1:2301554-2327536 GCF_001458135.2 Marmota marmota marmota | reverse complement strand
CCCTCCTGCCCTCCCAGCTCGCCCGCCCGCCCGCTCCCCGCCTCCCAGGCCCGGCGCCCTCGAGTCTGCGGAGTTTGCGGAGCGCGAGCCGTTTAAATTTAGCGCTTTGGGCTGCCTGGAGCGAGGGCTCTTGGCGAGGAAGAAAGATGGGGGCGAGCGCCGGGAGGCAGCGGCGCGGGCGGCCGCGGGGCGCGGGGCACCTACGACCCACCCGGCTCTGCGCTGCGCCCAGAGCGCGGGGGGCGCGGGCCGGCTCATATTCGGAGCCAGAAACCGGTTCTGGGCCGCGTCTGCCCTTCCCCGACCCGGAGCTCGTGTTTGTTTTGCGGGGAGAGCCGTTGTTTTTGTTCTCCGCGCTGGAGAACAGCAAGATTCGGCGTGGGCCGGGCGTGTTTTTCAAGCTCAAATTAGATCGTGTCCGGCGTGGCCTCGTTATAATCAGTGGGTTGGCACATTTTCATGGCCTCGGCAGGGTCTGGTTCGGAAGCGACCCCAGGGCCAGGCCTGAGGCGCGAGCAGATCGCCAGGTTGCACTGGACTTGTTGAAAACTCCCCGCTCCGTGATTTCAACTTTATTATGTTTTTCCCACGGCTTCACCAGAGTCCGGGAGGGAGAGGAGCAGCCGCGACGGTGTCCCTGAGTGTCAGCGCCCGCGGGCTTATCCTGACCTTTTATTAAAATTCTAGAGCCTGACCAGGCCCCACGGCAGGCTCTGTTTATATTTGGGGGTGTCATTTCTTTGAGTAACGCCTTGGTCTCTAAAAACCACTGGGGGCGAGCCTCCGGTCAGGTGGTGTCACAAGTTAGCTGTCCTTTCTGAGTCAAACCCAACAAAAAGGCAAGGGGAAAATCAATAAAGTCCACGTGCTCCCGGGCCTCCTATGGAAAGGGCCGTCTGCGGATGGCTGGATGCCCGGCCGTGGGCTGGGTTTGGCTCCAATGGGACAAAGAATTTTCACAACCGTGAGAAGGAGAGGCTTTCCAAAGTTGAGATCCAAGTCTTGGGTGCCGGCGGGAGCTCCCCTGCCGCGCAGGGCGCCCAGTGCCCAATTGGAGCCATTTAAAAATGGCAGAAACAGCTGCAGGCCAAAACACAGACAGGAAAACAACCCATAACCTTCTCTCCTGTGGGACTCCCAGTGGAAAGGCTGGAGTCACCTCCTTCCCTGCCTCAGCCCCTGTGCAAAGAAAGAGCTGGTGTTTGGGCCTATGTCCCTTCTGGATGTCACCAGCCTGGAGGGTAGAAAGGGACCAAACAAGCTGCCCTTCTCAGCTCCTGGAGGCGTGGTGGGGCCTCCTGCCCCGGGTTCTCAGCCCTGCCCAGGCTCCTGCACCCAGTGACAGCTGCAGCCAGGGCTGCCAGCTGCTCTGCAGGGAGGGCAGATGGAGGGTTGGGGCTTTCTACCCGGGAGACTCCAGAGCAGCCGGCCTCTCTGTCCTGGCCAGACACCTCCATAGGGAGGGGGAATCTGTCAGAGTCCGTTCCTGTGTTTCAGGAAACAGCACCTCGAGTCCTCTACAGACCTCTGGCTTTGGGACCTCCTGGTTGAGCTTCTGCTTCACTTCTTTGCTGTGACCTTGGGCAGTCCATGTAACTCAGTTCTCTAACCCCGGCAACAAGGGGCTCAGTGGCTCTCTCCCATCCTGGGTCTGTTGGAGGTGGTTAAGGTCATGTCTCCAAAAGCACATTGTCCTGCTCACAGGAGCACTTGTGAATGTTGTCCTTATTATAAAGTGGACTTTGTAGAAACTTGAATTTTGCACCTCCCCCCTTTTCCTCTTATAAGCAGAAAGCATGGTCTCATTGCCCAGGTTTCTCCAACGACCCCTGAGAAGCTGAATATGGCTTTGCTGAGCCTTTAGAATGGGTCTTCCAGTTAGCCCTAGAGGCTTTTGGGTTGTTTATTAACTGGCCACCAACCATGCATTTCACCACTGGCTAGGAGGGAGAGTTGCCAGATTTAGCAAATATAGAACACCCAGTTAAATTTGTATTTCAGATAAACAACAAAATAATTTTTAAAAATAAATGTTTCTGCTGGGTGGGGGGAGGCTGGGTGGTAGAGCACATACTTAGCATGTGTAAGCCCCTGGGTTCAATTCCTGGTACCCCCCCCACCCCAAAACAAATAGAATATTTTTAATGTAAGTGTATTCAACACAAAATTTGGGATATGCTTATATCAAGAAATTATCCATTTTTCTGAAGTTCAGATGTAACTAGGAAGCCTGTGTTCATCTGTTTGTAGAGCTGGGGAAGGAACCCAGGGCCTCACGCATGCTGAGCACATGCTCTACTGCTGAGCTGCACCCCCAGCGTGTGTCCTGCATTTCATCCAGAGGACAGCAAGTTGTCTGGCATACCTGTCAGTGCTTAAACCTAGGGGGGAATTTCTTCTCAGCATCAGTGACCCTCAAAATCCACACCTCCTCCCCTGCCAGGCCCACCCTTCTCCTGCCCCTGCAGAAGAAGCCAGCAGCTAGCAGTGGCCTCCTTTCTATCTGCTGTCCTAGGAAGGAAGGCTATGGAGTGTGAGGCCAGAAGATGGCTGAAGTAAAAGCAAAATGGTGGGTCTCTGTTTGGGCAAACTGGGCCAGGGGTATGAGGCCCAGTGTGGGTGGAGAAGAGGTGGGGAAGGGGCGTCATGGGTTGGGAGGCAAAGGCTTGAGCTGCAAGGTGAGCGTAGACCTGGGACGGCTCAGCACTTGCAGGCTTCCCTCAGCGAGTTGCTATGAAGACTGAGGCCTGTTTACCTGTCTCTGGAAGAGACCTGAGTTTGAGCCTGGGGCCTCATTTGACTCCTTAGGGGTTTTGTCCCAGCTACCTACCTTCCTTCCTGCCAGAACAAGCAGGTAAAGTGGACCTGCGCCTAGTTTGGATGAGGCCTGGACTAAGGTGTCAGAACCAACCCTGGGCATGGATACAAAGTGAGGGAGAGAGAGCTCTCTTTAGAGGGTCCCCTTGGGTGGGGGGCAATCCCCAGATGGTCTCCTTGGCCAGCCCTTACTTTTGGACCAAGGAGAACACTGGAACTTGGCCTTGGCCTAGAGAATCCAGGATGGGTACTTCTTATAGTTTATATAGGAGCCCGGGGGTATGTTCCTAATGTGGGGGAGACCTCACATGCTTTTGCTCCTTGAGCCCAGTCTATTGTTATGAGGGGCAGTTTCATAGCTAGGTTGGGGTACGGCCCTGCGGTCATGTTGAATCCCGGCCCCAGTGCCTACAGGTGGTGGGAGTTGGGGGGGTGAGTGAGCTACATCGTGCCATCTGGAGCAAGCTGGCATGCCTCGGGGCATGTGGGTCCAGATCAAGTTTTTGAGAGTAGCCAGAAGTCTGGATTTTTTTATGTGGGGTTTTTTTTTTAAGTTTGGCAATCGATTCAAATTTTTAAAAGTACTCGGCAGGCCAAACAAAACATGTCTGTTAGCTGCTCGTTTGTCACCCTGGCTGTGAGGTGGTGGGAACAGCCTAGTACCCTCATTGGGGAGGGGCCTTGTGTCCTGGGGTAATGGGTTTGGGCGGCAGTATGGGAAATCTCAGCTGCTCCCCTGAGCCTGGGCTCCTGTCCCACGTGTTTGTGAAGTCCCGTTTTGTCCTCCTAAGAGCTCCTTCCATAGCTTACACCTGAGTTCCAGGCCCCTCTCCCTGGGAAGTGGCTGGTGGAGCCCCAGTGCCCAGTGAGGTTCTCCACACTCCTGCTTCTGTCCAGGAGCCCGCTCCGTGTCCACTGCCAGGAGAACAGCTTCCTGTCTCTCTGATAACTTGGGGACTCAGCAGAGGGGTCTCTGGGCTTCCTGTTTTTCCACCTACAAAATGTGGTGACAGTGGTCCCTTTTTCCACCTTTTGGGAATCTCTGGCCAAGAGTCTAAAGTGCTTGGTGTGAAGCCTCACATGGGCCAGGCCCTCGGTGCACAGTGGCCATTATGATTGTGGCTCTCCTTACCACAGAGGGTGTTTCTGGAAACATCCTTGTCCCTTCAGGTACCCTCTGATTATTTGGAATGGAGGTGGCAAAAGATTGGGATCGTGCTGACCTGTCTGTTCTGCCTGGTAAGAGGGATGAGGGTGGCGGCCTCACAGACTGTTCCAAAAAGCAGCATGGCTCCAGGGGTTTGGACACTGGCTGTGGAGAGAATGAGTTTCCTCTCCATGCCTTGGTTTCTCTGTCAGATGGGGCATGAACCACTTCCTGATACCCAAGGTTTTGTAGAGATTAGAGAAAGTATGTCTGGTGCTTAACACATAGAAGGCCCTAGAAGTGGTCAGTAGTATAATAAAAGCCAAGCCCTAGCTTCCTCCTGCAGGACCCGCGCAGGCAGAGGTCGGGGGTGTAGGTGTCTGTGGTTTTGGTTAGCTGGTTTTGAGTGTGCATGGGCCCTGCACCCACAGAGGGGAAGACCCAGGGGTGAGCTTGGGTAGAAAGGCCAAAAACAATGTGTCAGGCAACTCAAGAAGGTCCTCGTACCACATGTAATTTTCAGTTCCAGTGGAACTGTTATCATTGAAGTTACTGAGGGTCCCTGGAGGCTCTACCACCTGTGCCAGATGTGCCTCTGGCCCCAAGGGCTTCCCATGAGTCCCCAGAATCAGCCAGGTTCCTCGCCAGGCCCTCAACAGATCCTCAGTGACTTCCCACTTCTCTGAGATGGCAGAGCTGAAGGCCAGAATATCAGAGTTCAGACCCAAGCTCCATTCCTGAAGCTGTCCCTGAGCCTCTGTCCCCCTAGGTGTGTGGCTCTGAGTAAGTGGGGCAGGAAGTGACACAGTCTGACGGAAGTTCTGTGGCAGCAGCAATGATCTAGAAAGTGGCGATGGCGCAGAGCAGGATGGTGGTGGTGGAGAGGGCAGTAATATTACCACCCCTTTTCCTTCTTGTGGCTTATAATTTTCTCCTCATCTGGAAACCTGCCTCTTGCAGCTGGAGGCCTGGATTCTGTCCTTCAGAGTTCAGAGGGTGGTAGCCTGGCAGACAGGGCAGAAGAACCTTGAAGGTAGGGGCACAGAGATGCTCCCCACAAGGCCAGGCTCTGCCCTTCATGGCCCCCCAGCGTCACCCCTGAGGGCACCCTTTCTGTCCAGGAAGCTGCTCTCTAGAGCCTCTGAGCTGTTCCAAGAGGCAGATGGCGGGAGAGGACGGGGGCCACTGTGCTTTCTGCTCTCAGGAGGGCAGGATGAGGCTTACCTTAGTGATGTGACTTGCCAAGGGTCCCCAGCTATCAAAGGGCAGAGCTGGGGGTCAAGGCCACCTCTGTGCCATCAGGGATTGTTCCCTTACCGTTCCAAGGAGTGTGACTTGTACCCTGCCACAGGGATGAGCAGGTTCCTGCTCCAAGCCGCCTTAATGATGGGCTCTTCCTCATCCTCCACAGGGAGAAGAAGTGGGTGACTGTTGGTGACACATCCCTACGAATCTACAAATGGGTCCCTGTGACAGAGCCGAAAGTTGATGATGTGAGTATTCGGGGTTGGCCTCAGGGGTGGGGCTGCCAGTCTGTGCTCCTCCCACTGTGGGGAGAGGGCCTATCTGCTGCTGTTCCCAGAGCCAAGGGAACCTGCAATACAGGGACCCAGCTGAAACCCAGAGAGGCTGCTGGACCTGTGTCCCTGCCTTCCTCCATAGTTCAGCCCCAGAGTGGCAGGAGTGTCCCCTGCAAGTTGTGTCTTCTGTACTGAGAGCCCCATGGTTTGCCAGTGGAGACACAGCTAGTACAAGGCTGCTCCCTCCCCAGGTCCAGGGCACCATGGTTTGGGGGTGGGGACAGTGGTATCCACAGCCACTCCCACCCTCCCTACACTGTGGTCCTGAGCATTTAACATCTGCTGGGCCCTGAGCTTATGCTTCACCTTATTATTTCATTTACTTTTCATACTGAACTTGTGGAATTGAACTTTTAAAATCTCTATACAATTGAGGACACGTGCTCAGAGAGGTGAAGTCACTTCCCCAGAGTTACACAGCTAGTGTCTGAGCCAAGGATGGAGTTCAGGTCTGTCTGACTCCAAAGTACATGCTGCCTGCTCCTGGGAGCCTTCTGCTCATTGCAGCTGCTGGTGACAGGTGGCCCTAGGAGTGAGAAAGCTTGGTGCAGGGTTGCCTGGGCTCTTGGGAGGAGTTAAGCGGGATGGGACTATGTCTCCTGAGACATCTCGAGGGAGCTTGGGTGGCTTTGCTGGATCCTGAGGGATCCACAGCAGGCAGCTGCCAGGCATTGCAAACAGGGTTTCCCAGCTTCCTAGCTTTGATGCCAGTCACCTGCTAAAAGGGCTTAGACACCATGTTGGTGCTGTTTGGCAAGCTTGCCCCAGGGGGGTCAGTGTGGGGCTGAGGGCTTCGATATTTGTCTTCCCTCCTGGTTCTGTCCTGGGCTCCTAGAGGAGGGACTGAGACTTGGTCCTCTGCAAGTCTCCAGAGGAAGAGCAGGGTAGCCCAGCTCCTGGAGGCGGCTCTTGGCTCTGGCCCGTGCCTGGTCCTCGCTCGTCATTAAGTGGTGTAGAAACGCCGGCTGCTTTTGAGAAGATGTGGTCCCTGCTTTCAAGGAATTTCTAATCTCATTGGGGGAAGATAATTATAGAATAGCATGAAACAGACATTAGGGAAGTGCCAAGTGGAATATGATCAAGGAGAAAATGGAATAGAGGGGCCATCAGAAGGACGGGGCAGCTCCAGGCTGGGCCAAGAGTGCTGGACTCGCAGTCAGGCAGAGAAGCCCTGCTTAATCTTTGAGGCTGGACTGGTTGCCCCACCCTGTGGGGACTCCACTCCCTCCTCTGTGTAGTGGGGCTTTGCTGTCCAGTTCCTGGGTTTCTCACTGAGCACACACGAGGTATCAGCTCCGGAAGCACCATGCCTTTCCCTGTCTGAGATGTGACGCGCAGTTCACCCGCCCCTTTCCCTGTGGGGCCAAGGTTCCCAGCCTGGCTGAGCATCTTGATTAAAAATGCAGATTCTTGGACCCCGCCCCAGACAACAAAATCAGAATCTCTGAGGTTAGAGCTGGGGAATCTGCATTGTGGGTGATTAGCTCCTGATTGCTTTAAATAATACCCAATTAGTATACAGTAATACCATTTTTTAAACTTCAGAACTCTGGAAGTTTTCATTCTTACAAATATGTAAAATGTTTCAAAAATCCAAATGTTACTTTAAAATGTTTTTAAATTAAGGCAGTTTACATACTATAAAATTTATTTATTTATTTATTGGTACAGAGGATTGAACCCAGGGGCGCTTACCCACTGAGCCCCAGCCCCAGACCTTTTTTGTATTTTATGTAGAAACAGGGTCTCTGAGTTGCTTAGTATCTCGCTAAGTTGCCGAGGCTGCCTTTGAACTCATGATCTTCCTACCTCTGCCTCCCGAGCTGCTGGGATTACAGGCGTGCATCATGGCTCCCTGCAAAATTTACTTCAATCTTGCAGTTCTAGGGATCAAACCCAGGGCCTCATAAGTGCCAGGCAAGCGCTCCACCATGGAGCTGTGCCCCACATTCTTCACTCTTTCAAAGAGTGCACTTCAGTGTTGGTATATCCCTGGTTGTGCAACCACTACCACTACAATTCCAGAACATTTGTATCACCCCAGAAAGAACATTCATACTCGTGATCACTCACTCCCTGTTCCCCACTCCCTGCATCCCTGGTAACCACCAGTCTATTTTCCATCTCTGAGCATTTGTGTATTTATACTTTTTTTTTTTTTCTGTTGTGGCGCTGGGAATTGAACCCAGGGCCTTGTGCATGCAAAGCAAGCCCTCTATCAACTGAGCTATATCCCCAGCCTGTATTATTACACTTTACCATGGCTTTTTTTTTTTTTTGTTTAGATGGACAGCATGCCTTTATTTTGTTTATTTTTATGTGGTGCTGAGGATTGAACCCAGTGCCTCACACATGCAAGGCAAGCACTCTGCCACTGAGCTACAGCCCCAGCCCTAACATGGCTCTCCTTATGATATGCCTGTCCTCCTCGAATGCACCCTCACCCCACTTCTCTTCCCTGGAGTGTTCCCAGTTTGTTTTTATCCTTCCAGAGGGAGCCTGAGCTTACAAACCACATAGAAACACCCATGTTTGTCCCTTTCTCACCATTGGTGAGAAATTCACATGTTCCATACCTTTCTTTTATACATCTTAGAAATACTGAAATATTTTCATAGGTTAATATTCTTGCAGATGGCCCCCTATTAGTACAGGGGAAGCGGCCATATTCTCTGTAGTTGTTACATTGTATACCTTATTTATTTAATGAGTCTCTGACTGATGGATACAGGTAGTTTCCAACATGATTCTGTTCCTGTGGTGAAAACTGGGGGCTGGGGGTGCAGCTCAGTGGTAGAGCTCTTGCCTAACGTGCCTGAGGTCCTGGGATCCATCGCGACACTGAAAACTAGAACGGAGTAGCATGGGTTTTTGCTCTGGGGTTTTGCTCTTTCCCTACACTTGGAGAAAGGCAGCCCCTGGGGAACTGAAACTACTGAGAATCAGTGACCCCTGCCTTCCGGGGTTCACTTGGCCTCACCTGGCCTCACCTGGCACCTGCCAGTCTTCCTAGAGGCAGAGACCATTGCTGCCAGCCGCAGTGTTTGCTTGACCACTAGTGATCCCTCCACAGAGAAGGGATTATTTCCCAGGGTGCTGCACCTAGGCCAGCTGCGGCCATCTCCCTTCTTTGATTCCAAAGCGGAGGAGGCCCAGAGCTTGGCTTTTAGGGGGACACACTTAAATGCAGACCAAAGAAAACCCTGCAGAAGTTTGGGGCTCCAGGTTGATGGAATGGAATAAAACATTCATAGCACTCCCCGGGGTCGCTCGCGCATGTGTCCTCACATGTGATTCAGTGACTTGGTTCTGCTCCATTTTCCCCTCCAGAAAAACAAGAATAAGAAAAAAGGCAAAGACGAGAAGTGTGGCTCCGAGGTCACCACCCCAGAGAACAGCTCCTCCCCGGGGATGATGGACATGCACGGTGAGCTCCCCACAGCCGCTGCCTCAGCTGCCAGGTCCCTGGGCCTTGGGAAGCGCTCAGTTGTGTTTTTGTTTCTCTAGCAGGTTTGTTCACATTCCAGGCAAGGGGTAGGATGATGGGCAGGACCAAGAGGCCTCTGTGCCAAGGAGAAGGCTCTGTAGAGAAGAGGAAGTTCCTATCCCCAGTGCACCAAGCCAGAAAGCAAAATAAACCAGAGACAAAAATAAGACCCTCTCCTCCCGCTGTGACCAGAAACCTCACCGCTGTTTCTATAGCCCAGTATGCCCAGGAGGAGTTGGGGGGAGGAGTATATGTTTCTTTTTCCTTCCTGGGTCTGGCTGACCATATAAATGACTGTATTTTCTTTTTCCCATTTTGTTTTGCTACTAGGAAGCTCCAGAATGGATTTCTTTCTTTTTTTGGTACCAGAGATTGAACCCAGGAGCACTTAACCACTGAGCCACATCCCTAGTCCCCTTTTATTTATTTATTTATTTTAAAAATGTTTATTTCTTTTAGTTGGACACAGTACCTTAATTTTCCTTATTGATTTTTTAAAAATATCTTTATTTATTTTTATGTGGTGCTGAGGATCGAACCCAGTGCCTCACACGAGTGAGGCGGGCACTCTATAACTGAACTACAGCCTTAGCCCCTCTTTATTGATTTGTACGTGGTGCTGAGGATCGAACCCAGGGTCTCCCACATGCAGAGTGAGCGCCCTATTGCTGAACCACAACCTCAACACCCCCTTTTGATTTTTTGATACAGGGTTTTACTAAGTTGCTTAGAGCCTTGCTAAGTTGCTGAAGGTGACTTTGAATTTTCAATCCTCCTGCCTCAGCCTCCCAAGTTGCTGGGATCACAGGGGTGTGCCACCGCATTCAGTTTCTTGCTATCTAATTTCAAAAGTTGTAACTTGAGCTGGGCATCCAGCAATCACACACCTATAATCCCAGTGACTGGGAGGTTGAAGCAGGAGGATCTCAAGTTTGAGGCTAGTCTTGGCAATTTAGCTAGACCCCGTTTCAGAATAAAAAATTAAAAGGGCTGGGGATGTGGCTCAGTGGTAAAGTGTCCCTGGGTTCAATCCCTAGTACCCCAAAAAAAAAAAGTTGTAACCTGTGTCCCATGTATCAAATCCAGGCTGAAATGTGATTTACCCAGGTTCTCGTTTTCACACCTTGTTGGTGTTTGTTTCTCTTTTTACCTTTTATTGCGGGGGGGGGGGGGCGGAATTCAAATCCTAAGCATATAGCTCTGTGAAATGTTCACAAACAGTATACTCCCATGTAAGCAGCCCACGTCAAAACCCCAGATAGTTTCCAACTAGTGCCAGTGGGCTTCCTTGTGTCCCCTCCTGATTGTCCCAACCCCACAAGAAAAATGTTCTCAGAGATTCAAGTGTGAAGTTTTTACAAAACTGAGTTAGCTTCTACGTTAGCCAGCTTCTGTTACTATAACAAAATTCCTGAGTTAATAAACTTAAACAGAGGAAAGGTTTCTCTTAGCTCACAGTTTCAAAGGCTTGAGTGTCCACAGGCATTGTTTCTGAACCTGTGGCAAGATAGCACATCGCAGCAAAAGTCGAACAAAACTGCTCACCTTGTAGCTAAGATGTGTGTGTGTGGAGAGGGGAGTGGAAAAGAAGAAGAGGAAGGGGCTGAGGTCCCACGGTCACCTTCAAGGGCACGTCCGCCTTCCACCAGGCCCCACATTAAAGTTTCTACCGCCTCCCAATCATGCTGTGATAGGGACTTAGCTTTTCATATGTAGGCCCTTGGGGACATTTGAGATCCAAACTAGAGCAGCCTTTAATATTTATAAGTCAGGAAATCTGCTCTATTACCATCCTTTGTGGAGTCAGATCTAGAACCCTGGGAGTGGCCAGCTGAGCAGGAGCAGTTGTTCTGTAGGGAGGATGGGACTCTGGCCCACCAGGTTCGCCTCATTCTTGTCACCTGGCTGGCCCGCGGGGTCATAGTGCCTGCCACCCCTACTGCCATCCACCTCTCGATTTTGATTTCAATGTCTGTACTTTTGTCCATCCCAAACCTTTTGTATAGCAAGTAGCATCAGAGAAATAACTAAGTAAGTAAATGGAAGAGGAGTTCACTGGAGTTTCTAAGGCCTTAGACCCCCACACCTGTCTTGTTCTGGGGAAAGAAGTCTGGAAGACCCAATCCCTGGCTCCAGGTCCCAGGAAGGCTTGCTTTTTTGGAAAACCTGGCTTCAGAAAGGCACATGGGGTTTCACTGCCCATTAACATGTCAAGAAAGCCCCACAAGTATCCACGTCATCATAGTCAAGATTCATTTCCTTTTCAAAAATGGACCTTTGAGCTGGGACGTGACTTCGTTCCCAGGCATCGCCCAGCAGCCCCTCCCTCAGGAACCCAAGAAGCCAGCCTTACCCAAGATTCAGGCTGGACTGTGGTATTCCTCTGGCCTTGGGGTTTGTCTCATTTTAATCTGTAGAAAGTGGATGGTGGTGCCTGCTTCATAAACTCATTGTGAGGATTTAAATGATAGTCTCTCTCAAGCCTTGGCACGTTAACAGCTACCACTTACCAAATCATCAAGGCGTGCCAAGCATCATGCCAGCCCTGTTTTCGAGCATTACCTCATTTGAATCTAATAAAAAGTCCCATTTTACAGATGAATAAACTAAGGCTCAGAGAGATGAAGTGACTTGCCTAACTTGAAGTTGGAAAATTTGTAACATCTCATCCCAGTGCTGACATTTGAGGTCCTTCACGGGCAGAATCCAGGCTCATAGCCTGAACTAATGCAGAAATCCAGAATGCTGAGTGGAGGAGCTCCCAGGATGTGAGCACCACGTCCACCTTCTTGCATCCTTTCCATTCTAGGGCACGTACAACAAGACAGGTGTGAAGGCCAAGGGAGAGACATGGGAGACATGGGCCCTACAGGTGTTCCACAATGCTTTGGGGGGGTCATCAGCGCTGAGCTCTTTGGTCCCCAGGATTCCACTAAAGTGGGTCCAGGTATCAGAGTCCTGCTATTACCAAGTTCCATGCCAGTTTCTGCAGCTAGCTCGTTAAGCATTAGTGTATATTGTCATTGTTAATGCCATAAATGCACATGTATCTTTGCATAAGAAAGAACTTTAGATTTTCTTGCAGGGTAAATCAGGAGAACACACTTTTTTTGTTTTTGTTTTTTTTGTCTAGAATTCATAAGAGGATGCTTTTGTGTAAGAAGGGCCCCAAAGTATACTTA
Organism: Marmota marmota marmota; assembly: GCF_001458135.2. Classification (NCBI taxonomy): domain Eukaryota; kingdom Metazoa; phylum Chordata; class Mammalia; order Rodentia; family Sciuridae; genus Marmota; species Marmota marmota. The sequence goes on along the minus strand of NW_026000138.1, from coordinate 2,315,323 downwards.
AAGAAAGATCCTGGGCTAGGATTGTGGCTCAGTGGTAGAGCACTCGCCTAGCATGTGCGAGGCCCTGGGTTCGATCCTCAGCATCACATAAAAATAAATAAACAAAATAAAGGTAAAGAAAAGAAAAAGAAAGATCCAGTTTAACCCAGCTGGGCTGTGTGATTGCCTGGCACCTCTGCAGCATGTTGAGTAGACAAGAGAAACAGAACTAGGAATTGGGTAGACCAGCCTAAACCAGTGTGTCTGCCGCTCTGAGCCTCAGTTTCCCCCTCCATACAGTAAACATGGCAACATTGACTACCTGGTAGGTTGTTGAGAGGATTAATCCCCATGGCTATGTCCATTGGCGCACAACTGTAATCCCTGCTGCTTGGGAGGCTGAGGCAGGAGGATCACTTGAGCCCAGGAGTTTGAGGCCAGCCTGGGCCTCATAGCAAGACCCTATCTCAAAAACAGGCAACTAAGTGCTCTTGCCCAGTGCCTGTCTCATTGTAGGTGCCCAGGACTATCAGAGTGCTTTGCTGCCCCCCACACTCACTTTCACAAAATTGGCCTTGGCCCGGAGTGTAGCATGGTCCAGAAAGGCAGTGTCAGATTATGGTGTTATTTTTGAAATCAAGGGGAGATGTGCCCTGGCACCCCCCAGCTCTGCCACCACCTGACCACTAATGTAACTGCCCAGTTACCTCCCATTGCTTTTTCCTTTTTATTATGAAAAGTTTCATTGTAGAGCATAGAAGAGAAAGTAACGTGATGGCCCCCATGAGCCCCCTCCTTGGTTTTTATGAGCACCAGCCCATATTTGCCGCATCAATTTTTTTAATGTGTTAAGTTTCTTAATTGACGTATCATTTACATATTTTTTTAAAAAACAGCTCTTGTATGTGAAGTTCTGGGAGCCGTGATGGTTGTCTGCAGCCTGTGCTAATGCATTTTCAAGTCAATTTCCGTGCATCACGATGTTGGAGTCTGTACCTACACATTTCAGAACACATTGCCAAGGAGTGACATTCTCTCTGCCTGCTGTGCCATTATCACTGCTAACAAAATTAACAATAATACCTTAATAGCTTTTAAAATCCAGGCCATATTCAAATTCCCCAATTGTCCCAAAATGGGTTACAGCTGGCACATTCCAAACCGAATCCAAATAATTTCCATATATCATATTTAGTCTTAAAGTCTCTTAGGTTTCTTTAATCTGTAAATCTGTAATAATATCCCCTGCTTCTCCTTGGTATGTGTGTGTGTATGTGAAAGAGAGAAAGAAAGAAAGAGAGGGAGAGATGTGCTGGGGATGGATGCCAGGTTGCTACTAGGCAAGAACTTCACCCCTATACCATGTCACACCTAAAGTGTTTAACTACTGAGCCACATCCCCAGCCTGTTTTATTTTCAATTTGGAGACAGTTATCTGTTAGGGCCTTGCTAAATTGTTGAGGCTGATCTCCAACTTGGCCATCCTCCTGCCTCAGCTTCCTGAGCACCTGGGGTTACAGGCATGTACCACCATCATGCCCGGCTCAGTCCTTTTTCTTTTCTTTACCTTTATTTTGTTTATTTATTTTTATGTGATGCTGAGGATCGAACCCAGGGCCTCGCACATGCTAGGCGAGTGCTCTACCACTGAGCCACAATCCTAGCCCAGGATCTTTCTTTAAGTATACTTTGGGGCCCTTCTTACACAAAAGCATCCTCTTATGAATTCTAGACAAAAAAAACAAAAACAAAAAAAGTGTGTTCTCCTGATTTACCCTGCAAGAAAATCTAAAGTTCTTTCTTATGCAAAGATACATGTGCATTTATGGCATTAACAATGACAATATACACTAANTTTTTTTTTTTTTCTTTTTTTTTTTTTTTTTTTTTAATGACAGTGACTTGATGAGATTGGGCACTTGTCCTAGGTAGCCTGCTCTTGCTACCTGGTCCCTGTCTCCCTTTGATTCTGGGTCACCTGGAAGTCAGTGCAGAGGTTTGATGCACTTTGGAGGAGGCCCTGGCAGGCTGCTTCACCAGTCATGCTGTGTTCTTCACAGTGCTGTATGGCTTTCCCCGCCCAGAATTAGGTCTCAGGTGTCCCCCAAAGACATTCGATGTATCAGGCCCCTCTCTCCATACACAGTAAAGGCCACCCAGGTTGGGCCAGCTTCCATAATCCTTTGTTTCACAGGGCATGTGGGGTGGCCCTGGGTGGTCAGCTCCAGAGGAACTGCCCAGACCTTTCCCTGGAGAGCAGCCTGGGGGGCCTGAGGCATCAAGGGATGCTGACACTGTCCCCAATCTGCTGTTCCTCGGCCCGGCAGGATCTCACCCTGTGCCTGTTTCTCACCCTGTGCAGACGATAACAGCAACCAGAGCTCCCTAGCAGACGCCTCCCCCATCAAACAGGAGAACAGCAGCAACTCCAGCCCCGCACCAGAGCCCAACTCCGCCATGCCCAGCGACGGCACGGAAGCCAAAGTAGATGAGGCGCAGGCTGACGGGAAGGAGCACCCTGGGGCTGAAGGTACGTGCCTGCCATGGCTAGGGTGCAGAAGGGCCTCCCTGTAGCCAGCCTGCATTCAGTCAGGGCACAGGTATTCAAGGAGGCCCTGCCATCAGCCAGCCCCAGCAGGTGACAGAAGAAGGAAGGTAAAACACCTGAAGCTGCCAGGTGCAGTCGTGCACACCTATAATCCCAGCAGCTCAGGAGGCTGAGGCAGGAGGATTGTGAGTTCAAAGCCAGTCTCAGGGTTTTAGTGAGATCCTAAGCAACTCAGTGAGACCCTGCCTCTCATAAAATACAAAATAGGGCTGTGAGGGCTGGAGATGTAGCTCAGTTGGCAGAGTCCTTGCCTTGTAAGCACAAGGCCCTGGGTTCAATCCCCAGCACCACCAAAAAAAAAAAAAAAAACAGGGCTGGGGATGTGGCACCGTGGTAGAGGGCCCCGAGTTCAATCCCCAGTACCCCCCACCACCACCCTCAATAAAAAAGAAAAAAAAAAAAGGAGAAATTCCTGGAGCAGGTATTCTTTTGCAGCAATTAAAAAAATCAGATAATCCAGTATTTGAAGATGTGTGGGGATAATTATAAAATAGAAAAAGGGAACAGATTGTCTTACTGAGTTATGGCAGGAGGTATGATGATTTTAAATAGGGTGGTCAGGAAGCATCTCACTGAGGTGACACTGAGGAGATGAGGGTCAAATTGAGCGAGTGGCAAGTTGTGGGAGAACCTTGCTGGCAGAGGAACAGGCAGTGTGAAGGCCCTCGGGCAGGAGGGGGCTCTGCATGGCTGGGGAAGAGTCAGCGGGGCAGGAACAGTAGGACGAGGTCAGGAGTGGTGGGCTCGTAAAGCCACTGTTCCCACCTGGATTTTTACAGCAGGTGAGACAGGAGTCACAGGAGATTTGGATGGCAGGACCTGAAGAATTAAGAACAGGTGATGGGGATGCCAGGGTGGAGGAGGGGATGCCAGTGAGGAGGCTGCAGAAGTTGTCCCAGTGGGAGAGGGTGGTGACCAGGGCAGAGCAAGAGCAGAGGGAGCAGTAAGAGGTGGTTTCATTGTGAAGGGAAGATTGGGTATACACCTGCATTTCATAGGGGTGTGTGTGTGTTTATTTTGCGATCCCTGCCAAAAAATGGAAATAGCATCATACATGCCTGTGTATCTGCCAGCTAAATTTGGCAGTTATTATTTGAGGGTTTCTTTTCCTTTCTGCTTTATCTGTAGTTTTTTTCCTAGGACCATGTGAAAGGAATCTGTAGACATAGGGCAGTTGGTCCCTAAGCGTGCCTCTTAAGAACATCCTCTCACAGAATCACCACTGTGAACCCCAAGAAACTGAACAGTTGTTCTGATGGTCTGTCGGGGGGTGTGTTTGAGTGTTAGGAGAGAGTATGTGTTGATGGGTGCACCTGGGCATGAGAAATGGGCTGAGGGCAGCTCCGGGTACCTGCAGGGAGGGACAGCAGAGGCTGGCCTAGGCAGGCAGGTCTGGAGCTCCCTGGGCAGGTGCCTGCGTCCCAGGGTGTGCCTTGCGAGCAGCTGGTAAGGTTCTGGAGGAGGGCCACCCCTACTGGAGAGTTCGTCCTCATCCCAGAGAGGCTGTGTGCTGGCTCCTAGGTCTTAGTCACAGCTACATCCTGCTTCCTGTCCCACAAGAGCAGAGGTCCTAGACTAGATCCAGCCTGTGGGGTGTGGAGGTGGCCATGAAGCCCAGGACTATTGTTTGTTTTAAATTCAAACGTGATGTCAGAATTTAAAAACTGGACAATTTCACTTAAGATTGATTTCTACCTTCTCTCCCAAAATCAGAATATTTGGCAATACTGGGCCTGCTTTTCCAGGGGCACCAACAAGCAGGAGTGGGGAAGTAGCTGCTCCTGGAAGAAGGGCAGTAGGGCTGTCTGCTCCAATTACCACACTCCCCACCTCTCCCTGCTGCCTTTCCCACACCAAGGCCAAAGCAACATGTATTACCTACAATCACTGTTTTTCTCATTGAAGATTTAGAAGACAATTAAGATATTTCTTGAATTCATTTATCTCTCCAAAGTGAAAAAGTAAAAGTCTGAGAAGGCTGTTTTGTTTTTTGCAGTACTGGGGATTGAACCTGGGAACATTGTACCATGGAGCTACGTCCCCAGCCATTTGTTTTTGTTTTGAGACAGAGTCTCGCTACATTGCTGAGGCTGACCTTGCACCCAGCTCTCTTTTTTTTCTTTTTTAACATGTGGTCCCTGCAGGGAGTCTCATACACGTATCTCTTTGCACCTTTGCCCAGGTACAAGTAGATCTGTAGGACCTGTACCTGGCAGTGGGACTGTGTAGTCAGAGGGCACATGCAGTGAGAACATGGCTAGTTGGGCATGGAGGCGCACATCTGTGATCCCAGCAGCTCAGGAGGCTGAGGTAGAAAGATTGCAAGTTCAAAGCCAGCCTCAGCATCTTAGTGAGGCCCTAAGCAGCTTAGCGAGACCCTGTCTCAATTTAAAAAAAAAACAGGCTGTGGATGTGGCTCTATATGGTTAAGCCCCACTGGGTTCAATTTTTGGTGCAAAAGAAAAAAAAAATACAGGTAGAGCTGGGGATGTGACTTAGTGGTGGGGTGCTTGCCTAGCCTGCTGGGTTTGATCCCCAACACAACAAAAAAGTTCAGTGGCACACGCCTGTGATCCTGGCTACTTGGAAGGCTGAGGGAGGAGGATCACAAGTTTGAGGCAGATTTTCAAATAAGTCAAAAGGGCTAGGCATGTGGCCTAGTGGTAGAACGCTTGCCTAGCAAGCACAAGACCCTGGGTTCAACCTCCAATCCCACCAAAAGAGTGGGGGAAATGTGTGGAACTGAAATGTGGAGATCCAGCTGGGATCTGTTCCAGGAAGGCCGTAGGTAGGGTGACTCCCCTAGAGCAGGGGCTCGTGGCCCTAGCACCATCGAGTAGTTCCTGGCCGTGGGGGCCTCCTGTGCGTGATAAGGCGCTGGGCAGCATCCCTGCTCTCTGCCCATTCGATGCTCCCTCACCCCCAGCTGTGACACCAAAAATGTTTCCAGATATTGCCCAGTGTCCCCAAGGAGAGGATTCCCCTAGCCGAGTGTCCTGTAGCTCTTCCACATACACTATGTAGGCCCCCTCTCTGGTTCCCGCTCGGCAGCCCCCACAGTTAGGGCACACCTGCCAGGCGTCCAGCACCTTCCTGGTCAGGTTGCTTGGCAGGTGGAAGGCAGAGGGGCTGGGACAGGTGGTGTGGTCACATGGAGGCTGACATTTACTGGCTGCCTGGCCTTGGACAGGGAGCATCACCTCCCATACCACTTCCTGTTTCCTTGTTTATAAAATGGGATGATAAAAGTTGCCTCCCTTGTCAGGTCCCTGCAAGGAGTCATGGAGGCGGGAGGGGCTCTAGTGGGCAGGAAGGGCCTGGGCAGCTGTGGAGACCACTGTGTTCACCCTTTGTGGGAAGAATACTTCTGGGGGTGCTGGGACACATGTGACCACATCTACAGCCGTGTCCTGGCTTCTTTGCCTTCCTGGTTTCTTTCTGGCTGTGGCCTTGTTTCCCCATATTCGGGGTCTGCGTCTCCTCTGTCCTAAGGGCCACTGAGTTGCGGGAGTTATATTTTGGGCTAAAGCTTTCATAACTCCCACGTTTGGTCCCTGCACCCTACCAGGGTCCTCTTCCAGCCACCCCAGGCTACTGAGCCTGTACCACCTCTACCGGCACAGGACAGGCCCATGTGGCCTTCCCAGGTGGGTACACTGGGACCAGACGGGCTGGCCACCAGATATTGACCTTGCTTTGAACTTGTTTACTACTGAGTGAGTTCAGGGAATGACATAATGTCCAAGCTCCCTGGACTAAATTTAGGCCCCAGGAAAAAAATTTCCCCTGGGTAAGTTCCAGCACCAGCACACTCAGAGAACAGGACTGCTGCCCTCAGCCCCGAACATGCCACGGCCAGCTCTGCCTGGCTCTCAGGAGAGGCCTCTGGCTGGGGCATATGTCTGCCCAGCATAGGGGCAGCATGAATCTGCCGGGTGAAAGGCCACCCTCATGATCTCTAAGCCATCCTTCTGCCCCTCCATATTTTACTAAGATGAAAGTCACAAAATTTACTATTTCATGGCTGGGGGTGAAGCTCAGTGGTAGATCTCCTGCTTAGCATGCATGAGGTCCTGTGTCCAGTGCTCAGCATCAAGAAATAAATGTAAAAATTAATCATTTGTGGGGTTGGGTTTCTAGTTCAGTGGAAGAGCACTTGTCTAGCATGTGTGATGCCCTGGGTTTGATCCTCAGCACCACATATAAATAAATCAAGTAAAGGTCCATCAGTGACTAAAGAATATTAAAAAATAATAATAACCATTTATAAGTGAACAAGAATTCACTGGTACCAGGCACAGTGGCACACACCTGTAATCCCAGCTACTCAGGAGGCTGAGGCAGGAAGATGGCAAGTTCAGGGTCAGCCTCAGCAACTGAATGAGGCCCTGTCTCAAAAAATGGGCTGGGGCTGGGGCTTAGTGGTAGAACACTCGCCTAGCACATGTGAGGTGCTGGGTTCGATCCTCAGAACCACATAAAAGTAATAAATAAAGGTATTGTGTCCAACTACAACTTAAAAAAAAGTGCTCAGTAGTAGAGCACGCTTGAGTTCTATTTCCAATTCCACCAAAAAAAAAGAAAGTTCAGCGGCATTGATTACATTATTACACTTACATTGTTGTGCAGCCATCCCCTCTATCTATCCCCTCTATCTAGTTCCAGAACATTTTCCTCACCCCCAAAAGAAACTGTACCCGTGAGTCCATCACTGCCATTCCTCCCTCTCCCCATTCCCTGGTAAACAGCAGTCTGCTGTTGGTCTCAATGGCTTCGCCTGTTCTGGATGCTCCATATAAATGTCATCACACAGCACGTGGTCCTTTGAGTCTGGCTTCTCTCATTTAGCATCGTATCTTCAAGGTTCATCCAAGTCATAGCGCATTTTTGGTGCTTTATTCTTTTTCTTTTTGCCTTTTTGTGTGTGTGCACACTAGGGATTGGACTCGGGGCCTCGCATATACCAGCAGGAGCTCTACCTTTCAGCTCCATCCCCAACTTTTTTTTTTCCAGTTTGATTTTGAGATGGGGCCTCAATAAATTGCTGAGACTGACCTCTAACTTAAATCCTCCTGCCTCAACCTCCCAAGGAGCTGGGATGGCAGGCATCCACCACTACACCCAACTGTTTCATTCCTTTTTATGACTGCATAACATTCTGTTGTATGGAGAGACCACATTTTGTTTGGATATTCATCTGTCCATTTACATTTGTGCTCTTTCTACTCGGGGGCTGTTATGAATAATGCTTCTGTGAACATTCATGTACAAGAGTCAAGAGTCCCTCGTTTAGATTTTCTCGGTTTATACCTAGGAGTGAAATTGCTGGGTGCTTTGCTAATTTTTTGCTGACTTTTTGAGGAACCTCCATTAACATGGATTTTAAAGGTAAAACTAAAAACATCAAAGAAATTTCAGGTGTTTATAGCGTTTGGCTCTGTACCCTAAATAATTCCTTCAGTTACTCCCATCTGTTAGTTGACAGTTTGGGACCTAATCATGTCATTCCATTTAATCCACAGCCACTTGACAGGGTGACACTGTCAGCCTTGTTTTTACAGAGGGGGCAACTGGGACTGAGAGCCCCTGGTCCCACAGGCAGCCAGTGGCAGAGGCAGAATGGGCAGTATTTGAACCCAGATCTGTTGTCCAAATCCTGTGTCCCTCCACACACCGGGTTGTAGGTAGAGCCCAGCCCTGATGATGGTGGATCCTGACTCTTCCTTGGAGCAACAAGAGAGCCCAGCTCTAGGCCGGGCATGGTGGCACCTGACAGCAGCTCAGGAGGCTGAGACAGAAGGATTGTGAGTTCAAAGCCAGCCTTAGCAACTTAGCAAGGCCCTAAATGACTCAGCCAGACCCTGTCTCTATATAAAATATTTTAAAAATGGGCTGGGGATGTTGCTCAGTGGTAAAGCACTCCTGGGTTCAATCCTTGGTGCAAAAATAAAAAACCACCCAGCTCAGAACCACACACATGAACCTGGGCTAGTGCTGGCCTCCTGACATGGCTACAAGAGATCAGGGCTACCGGAGTGGGGAGGAACAGGGCAATGGCAGCTCTTCATCCCCTGTCGGCCACCCAGGTTGGAGGATCTTGCGATTCCTAGCAGCCCTGCTTTCTAGCCCTCTGCACCCCAGCCAGTCGGGGCCCTGAATAGCCACTGGCTCTTTCTGTGTTCCCATGTTGCTTTCTTGGCTTTCAGTTCAAGTCTGACTGATTTTCTCCTATTGAACATTTTTATATTCTGCCTCAGAAACCCCAGAAAGTAAGTCCAGGTTGTTTAGGCATTCCTTGTATTATTTTAGTGTGTGTGGTTTGGGTTTTTTTTTTCAAACCACATGGTCTGTTGTCTGCACCTTGCATGAAGCAGCTCAGGCAGGAACTTGCTGTTCCCTCCCTGGGTCCCAGAATTCCAGGTAACTCACAGCTCCTGCTGCCCCCCAAGGCTCTATTCCTTCTTCCAGTACACACCTTCCTACTGCCAAAGAAATTTGGGATGGGGAAGCAGGGAGACTGAGTCATGAGAAGTAACCCAAATCGCCAGAATCTCAGATAAGGGCTTGCTAACTGGAATGCTGGGCAGCCATCTTGTAAGCTCTTGTGATTAGGGAATTTGTAAAGATATGAAAACTTCTCTGTGATTGCCATCCAGGGAAGTAGGAAAATGAGAGACACGTAGAGGAACAGTCTAGAAAAAATGGGAACAAATCCTCTAAAAATGTTGTTTTGTGCTATCTGTGGGTGGTTTGAATGAGATGACAGGTTGATTTTAACTGTTTTTTTTTTTCCTGTATTCTGTTTCTTGAACGAAGTCATTACTCTGATATCAGAGGAACACCCATATTATTAAGAGAAATGTTTATAAAGGGTCCGTTCTCTCGAGACTGCTGGTTCTATACAGAAACGGGGCAAAGCCTCCCTGCCAGCCACCTCCCCAAGGGGAAAGGAGTGGACAGCCATGATTGTTGGGCACGTCAGGCCCACCAGAGGGCGCCAGGCACCAGAAGCATCCTGAGGTTGTCCTGCTGCAGGGCAGCTAATAGATGTTCCCGGAGCAGCCTGTGACCCCCCTGCTTAGAACAGCCTCACTAACAAGTAAACAGGAGGCTTCCCAAGCCCCACAGCTCATCCAGCCCTGAAAGATGCTGGCCACAAGAGTACCCAGTTCCTGGTATTTTTAGTACTTGGCCCATCTGGCGACGCATCTCACGTATCTGAAAACAGCTTCTGTCGTCTTGCTTTTCTCCCAGACGCTTCTGATGAGCAGAACTCACAGTCTTCGATGGAAAACTCGATGAACAGTTCAGAGAAAGTAGAACGGCAGCCGTCTGCAGAGTCGGGGCTGGCGGCAGAGATGTCCACAATCTCTCAGGTACCTGGAGCGAGGCCTCAGAGGGCCAGCCAGAGCGGCCAGGAGCCTGGTGGGCTGTTGGGGATGCTTTAAAAGGTGTTTTCTCATTGTTTTGTCAGTTGGAACTGCCATTTATCCATCAAGCAGTGTCCATGACCGTCACCCTGGGTGCCTTTGCCAAGCAATAGAGGAGGAGGACATGGGTCCTGCTCCTGGGAGCCTCTGGGGGGTGGGGGTTCCTTCCTCCCACCTCAGCTTCAGATCCACAAAAGCACCACCTTGTCTCAGAGACCTAAAGGCTGGGGGGTCCTTTGCAACTGAGCCCAGGCCGTTGCTTGGGCCCCTTGCTGGGTCGTAACCAAGTGTCAGCATCTGCTTGAATCATGCTGCCTCCCATCCCCACCTCCCCACCTTGCATTGGGAAGACCCCTCTGCCTCCCTGATATTTGATCTGGCCCGAGTCCCACTCCTCTGTCTCCTCTGTCTCTCTCCCAGTGTGGAGCAGGTCAACTCTGTAGGTTCAGATCCGAGCTCCCTCACCGTCACCCTCGCTCAGTGCTTTGCCAAACAGAAGGCCCTTCACCTGAGCAGGGCCACCTTCCCTGGGAGCCCTACAGCCCACTTTCTCCGGTTAACACCCCTGTGGAGTTTGTATGCTCTTCAGTTAAGGGAAACATAGTTCAGGGAGGAAGAGAGCAAGCCTTCCAGAGTCCCCGGCGCCTGCTGCAGGGTCCCCGGTGCCTGCTGCAGGGTCCCCAGAATAAGCTCACACAGTCTCCTCCAACCCTGAAGCCCAGCCCATATCCAGGCCCAGTGTCTGTATTTCATATTTAACACCAAGCAACTGCTGTGTGCTGGGTACCAGGGACACGGGACAGCTCTCATGGGCTGAAGACCAGGCTCAGCGAGACACAGATTAGACACAAAGTCTGACCGAGTGCTGCATGGGGAGAGGCACAGGGTGATGTGACGAAGAGTGACGAGTCGGGAGGTCTTGGGGTCCACATGAGCCGAGAGGAATTGTGTTTGAAGGGTGCAAATGACAGCGATGGCAGGCTTCCAGGCAGCTGCAGCCAAGGGCGCTCCGGCCTCAGGACAGGAGCCAGGCTGGGGAGTGAAAGGGAGGCCAGGGCAGGGTGCGAGGGCCAGGAGAGAGGAAGAGTCCACTGGAGCTGGTCCCCTGGCCTCTTCAGCCCTGGAAAGGAGTCTCATTTTGTTCTGAAGTCAGAGGGAAAGTGTTGGGAGGTTTCATGCCCGTTGTGTGGCCGATGGCTTAGGAAGGTGCTTGGGCTGGGTTGGGGGACATGCGGGAGGCTGCAGCGGAGGCTACTGCATCATCCAGGCAGGTGGTGGCTCAGGAATGGCTGGGGCAGTGGTGAGCAAGAGAGGCAGGCAGGCCATGAATGAGACTTGCTAAAAGGTGGTGGTGATGGAAAGAATGGGGGCTGCAAGGTGCTGAAGGACCACGGGCTCTCTCCCATGCCAGTGGCCTAACTGGTGAGTTAGGAGGAGTGTGATCCAGAGCTTGGTCTCAGGTGTTCTCAGGTGGCCAAGGTAACTGGGTGGTGAGTGAGTAGATATTTGATCTTTTTTTTTTGGGGGGGGGGGTGGTCATGGGACGTCTTGGGAATTTGTTGACAATTACAGACTGTTCCCCAGAATAATGTGCGTGTGTGTACATTTAACAAAGGTTAAGGGTCTGCCCTGGGCCAGGAACTTGTGTCCTGGAGGAGCAATAGTCCAGGTGACACAGTGGTTCTAGGCCTTGGGAGACTGCCTAGGGCCTAGGCAGGTGCACCTGAACCTGGTGTACCAAATAATTACCGTCACACTTCACTGCAGATGAGACAGTGCCTCACAAGTAAGCCTGGCCCTTCTGGGTGGGGTGAAGGGGTGAGAAGCTCGTCAGGGCCAGGGAGGGTATTTGCATAGCTCTGAAAGCACCAGGTCGCGACGTTCCCCTGCAAGCCTGGCTGGGGCTGGGACCGCCAGCTCCTCCTTCCCTCGCTTTCTTCCTGGGCCTGAATCCCTCCCCTGCTTATTAACCCACGTCTCTCTGTTGTTCTTCCTTCTTCCCCCAAGGATTTGGAAGGAGTGCCACCCTCTAAAAAGATGAAGCTGGAGGCCTCTCAACAGAACTCCGAAGAGATGTAGACGCTGAGCTCGATCCTCCGGTCCGCGTTCCGTGGCAGGCGCGTCAGCAGGCTCACCCTAGAAAGCGCTGTGAGCGCCATTCCTCTTGGGCGCAAACAGGACTACTAACGTTTCAAGTTTACCAAGTGCAAATCCAAGAAAACCCAGAACGGCAAAACTTCTCAGACACTGAAGAACTCTGCTGTGAAGCGAAACACCCGAACCCCGGAGCGGCTGTCCTGGGAGGCGGGCTGACCGCTCAGGAACGTCCACACTGTCTCAGAAGCCAAGATCACATTTGTGTTGCTGCTGTTTCCCTCCCCCACTTCTCTATTTATCGATATAAGCTATTGGAGGGTGGTACCCATCAGGAATTTGCTTTTCTATCGGGGGCTTTTCACTGTTCTACCAATTCCTTCCACTTTCTTTTTTTGTGCCTTGTGCCCTTGAGGTGACCTCTGGCATGTTTCCTGGTTATTTTGCATCTCCCTTTACAAAGTGCCCTCTCAGTCCGGATGAGGCAGCGGCCACCACCTTCCTCGCCCTGCTCCTTCCTGCCCAGGACTGCTGTGGAGTGGGCAGGCTGGAGCTGCAGGACAGTAGACACTCCTCAGCTGGCCCAGTTTTGGAAGGGGGGGACTTGGGCACCCTCTGAGCCCTGGGTGGGGTTGGCACCAGCCTCCAGGACTCCAGGAATTATAGGTGCCAGGGCCCAGTCCTTAAGGGCTGGCCTCCTCGGGTCCAGGCCATGCCCTTACCTCCTCGGGGCCTTGGGGGCTGGGTATTTCCAAGTTCCCAGCAGCCCAGATGGACATGCAAAGCCCTTAGATTTTTCTGGCACTTCCACCCTCTTGCCCCTACTGTCACCACCACCTCCATCACTGCTTCCTCCTGGACCTCCGAAGACCAAGTGGCTTCTCTGGCTGACTGCGTGTTTGTCTCCTTAAGACGATAGCAGGGCCAGGAGGTGGGAGCGGGCAGCGGGAGCAGCTGGTGCTGAACTTTCTCACGGGACGTTGCTTGGATTTCAAATCCATAGAAACCTGCTGCCCTCTGACCAGCCCCCCACCGGCATCCTTGGCCTCCCCCAGCCCCCAGAGGCAAGATTGCAATCGGAGGAAACCCACTCGCTTCTGCAAAATGTTCTGACTCTCAGAGACGACAGTTGGATGGAATCTCATTCCCAGGACATTTATGCCGTCGGGTCCCCACCAGGGATCAGGCCTTGATGGTTGGGCCTTAAAGGCCAGAAACAAGGCACCAAGGAATTGGAAAGATTTGCACACCCTCTAGAAAGGAGCGACTGAATTCCCCTCCCTGTGCCCGGCCTGCGCTGGGACGGTCCTCTCAAAGCAGAGATGCCCCCTTGGATGAACTGCCTAGCTATTGAGTTTTGAGGCCTGGTTTGCTCTTAATTAACATACGGACTCCTCAGACCGTAAACCTTTTCCTCAGCTTTCTTTACTGCACTGGAGTTCTGACTCCCTTTGAGTTGTGTGTTACTGGGGGGTGAGAGGGGGACTTCGGGTTTTGTTGGGGGTTTTTGTTTTTGTTTGGGCTAATTGGTGCATATTCAGGTACCACTGTGACATGTGCATCTTTCTCCCGACCACCATGGGAAGTGTCTGCCAGGTTCCAATTTCTAAGAGTTTCTGAGGGTGAAGCTCCTATTGTTTTTTGTTGTTGTTGTTGTT
>NW_026000138.1:2286626-2300711 GCF_001458135.2 Marmota marmota marmota | reverse complement strand
AAAAAAAAAAAAAAAAAATCCTTGTACTTATCACTTTTGCCCCTCAGGCGGTCAGTTCTGCTGAGAACTGTGTTCTGCGCCTCAGCGTCGAAGTGACCCCAGGCGCCACCTCTCAACGTATCTCAAGGCGGCTTTACCTTCAGATCCTGTAGAGTTAGGGTAACGTTTTTTTCTTTGCAGCAAAGCTCCATTTTGATGAAAGATGAATCTGGATATTTACTTCTGTTTTGGAAAATGAGAGGTTACAACCCAGACAGCTGAAGGAGACTCCAACAGCATCCATGGAGACAGGAAGGCAGCCAGGCCTCCTCTGCTCACGCGGCCTCTCTGGACAGACGAGGGGACCCGGCCTAGTGGAGGATGAAGATGTCCACGGTACCAAGGCTGTCATTAGTTTTTCTCTGAAGTGCCTGAAGGTAGGAATAGGCCAGCGGTTGGGACCAGCTGGGCCCCGCCAAGGCCACGCCAGGCAGAGCGCCAGCAGCCCTGCACTCCACGCTGGCCGGAAAGGCCTTCCCTGTGGCATGGTTAGACTGCAGAAATCCAATGTGCTTCCTTCCCCGAGGCAGTCTGCTCCTCGGAGCTGCTGCTCCCCACCCACCCTGCACCCCTTGCCCTCGTCCCCACCACGGAATCTAAGACCTTTTAGCCGGCAGAGCCAGGGGTGGGGGATCCTAAGCGATTGCCTTCCATGGACATCAGGCCCCGTGGCCTAAAGGGCTCCCAGGGCAAACTTAACTCCCCCACAAAACTTGAAGGTGGGGGAGCTGCGGCTACACATTCCACAAAGTGCTGGCACTTACACCCATAACCCGGAAGGCTGATGACGGATTCATATGGGGTGGTGACCTCCCATCATCAAAAGGTGTCATGGTTTGGAATGTTCATTATGGCCGAGGACCTGGTTAGAGGTATAAAGACCTTTTTTTCACCGTTACCTAATTTTTCCCCCCTCTTAAATGATTTTCTTTTTTTGGTGTGTTGTACAGCAGTATAATTTTTCACTTATTTATTCCATCAGTAGATATGGTTTGTACAATGTACAATGGTTCCATTTCAGAAAATAAAAAATTTCAAATCATGAGCACATATGGTTTTGTTGCATTATAATAAAGAGTAAATAAATAAAAACAGCTCAAAAGCAGAGTACTTGCCTAGCCATGTGCAAGGGCCCAGGTTTAATCCTCAGCCCCACACAGACTATCAGGTGGTTGGCAAGAATGCCCTCAAGGCTGTGTCTGCATGGGTGCATGTCCCTGGTTGTACTGATTCAGGGGAGCTCATCGCATGCAGGGACTCTTGTGTCCACAGTCAGGAGAGCTGTTAGCACTAAGCATCAGCAGGGGGTCAGGTGAACCACTAGACGCTCTTTCTGTGGGCAGGTATTATCAACCACCTCGTGCAGGTCCAGCTCATATGGCCAGGCAGAGCCCCAGTCTAAAAGCCACACCTGGGGCTGGGGCTGGGTCTGTAACTCAGCGGTAGACCTCTTACCTAGCATGTGCAAGACAAGCATGTGTCTCCCTATATTTATTCCCCGCATCATAAAAAATAATAAAAGAGCCTTACCTGACACATACCTCAGGCCTGGGCTCCAGCAGGGACATCAGTTTGCTGCTTCCCTGACTTTGGGAGCCTTTGTCCTGCAGGAGGAACTCGGGGAGGTGGACATGCTGATGGACTGCAGCCTTGTCTTTGACTTAGAACTGGGCATCCAGTCGCTTGTGGTGTAGCCAGAACCAGAACCTTCCCTGGGCCCTTTCCTCCTAGCTGAGACTCCCCTCCCCCTTTGACTTTTTCTTCCCCTTGTCCGGTTTCACTTCCTCTTCCAGCTGAAAACTGGCCCTGGCCCTGGGTGAGCTTCCTGGATACAGTGGGGAGGGAATTCTAGAAGGTCTGAGCCAAGTCTCCCTACAGAGCTGACCTGGAGGCAAACACTCCTTTTTGTTCCGTCTGCCTCTCTGACCCACCCTGATCTTTTTCAACGTTTTTTGTTTTGTTTTGTTTTGTTTTTACCAGAATTGGTCGCTCAGCTAAATTAACTCCTGATATGGAAAGTTCAGACAGACAAAACACAAATCACAGGGGCCTTGTTTGCTTAACGGAAAAAAATAAAAAGCTTTAGCTGGCTGGCATATCACAGTTTCTGTCCTCCCTGCTATCTGTCCCCGTCCAGACTCATCTCTCTGTGGATCTCTGCCACCCATGTCTGCAGTCCCTAATCTCTGCTCTCCCAGTCATTCTGTTTCACTTTCAATGTCACTTGGCATCTCTGTCTCTCTGGAGCTGAGTGACTTCTGCCATCTGCATCAAGGAGCAGTCATGCATGAGAGTGGAAAAGGAAGGCTTTATAGGCATTTACTGAGCACTGTCTGTGTGCTGGACCCTGAGCAGCAATGACTCAAAGGTGACCCTTCTCTCCTGGGCAGAAAGGTGCCCTGGCGCACTGAGAACAGTGCCTAGCACAGTTTGGGAAAAAGGAGACCTGCGTTTTGATGGCAGGGGTCAGGGGTGCTCCTAGGATGGTGGATGAACTCCAGGCTAAGGAATCCAGTTTTCCTGTTGACGTGAAAGAGTGACTGATGGTTTCTGAGCCAGGGCTCTGCTGGGCTAGGGATAGTGTTGCCAGCCAATAGCATGGAATTGAAAAAGGCCACCCTGGAGGTAGGGACAGGGCAGCTTAGAAACTGGAACAATAGGACAAGCAGGAGGCCAGCTTTGGCAAGAGGGCCCTTGTGCCCCTGAGTGACATGTTGAAAGCAATCAGTATTGCAGCCAGGTGGGTGAAGAGGGGACTGGTGGGCTGGGAGAGGCAGGCTGAGAAAGCTCAGCCCCAAGTCTAGAGCAAGCCAGTGGTGTCATGGAGGTCTATGGTGAGGCTGACGATAGACTGCAAATCCTAAAGGCCAAATCTAACCTCCCTTCCAAGCTCTTTTGGGTGAGGAACACACGTTTTACTCCAAAGACTCGGTGGACAACCCTTGGCTTTGTCCAGTTGCATTTCCCTCTTCTTCCACTAGGGGTCGCCCTCATTCAGGCTCTTTTAAGTGAAGCCGGCGATTCTGGGTTAACCAGACGTGTCCAATCAGTACCGTTCCACCCCCAGGCTTCTGCCATTGGTTCAGAAGTGGGCACATGACCCACAGTGGTCCAATGACAGTCAGCCCTGGGATTTCTGTGGAACTGGTGGGGAAAAGTCCAGTTGGAGCATGGTGGGGAGGGGGCTCACCGAGGTGTGAGCTGCTGGGGCTGTCTTTACCCATATCCAGGGAAGACTGATGATGAGGCCAACACAGGAAAGAGTTGAGTGAGTGTGAGCTTCCCGACAGTAACTCTTGGGCACTGTGCTCCAGCCGACCCTGAAGCCAGCCCTCCCCCTGAACTTTTCAGTTTTGTGAGATAACAAATACCCTTGAATGGTTAAGTCAGTTTACACTGGGTCTTTTCCCCAGGTGAGCCCCCACCCTCCATCCCAGGGCTCAAAGGGTGTCCTTGACAAATCCAGGAGCCCTTTCTATGGGAAATGTAGCTCAGACTCCTGACTGAATGCCATTCTCTCTGAGGAAGTTTCTGTCCCTTTCCTAAGTCACTCCCTTTTTAGTGCTCCCATGTGTCAAGGACTTGGAGATTTCCCAGCTGATGACAAAGAAATAAGCAGAGGGTAACATGGGCCTATTTTGGACCTTCTATAACCTTCAGCTTCCAAAGCTCCACCTTTCCAGAGCTGTGTGACCTCAGGCAAGTATCTTAATCTCCGCAGGCCCCAGTTTCCTCATCTGTAAAATGGGGAGTATAACAGTGCCTATACTAGCATTGTTGTGAAGCTTAAGTGTATTAATATACGTAAAGTTCTCTGAACAGGTCCTGGCACACAGTAAGTCTCAAATAGTAGTTGTTATTTTTATTGCTATTATAGTTATTATCACCAAACACATGTGGAAGTCCAGCTCTGAGGTCATGAGGCCAGGGAAGGAGAAGAACTGCCCATCTCTAGCTGCCTTGAACTTGCCTCTCAGAGTCACATTTTGCTCCCGGAAGACCCACCTTTTCTCCAAATGATCGACACTGGAGTTGTCCACATAGCACATCTCAGATGAGTCAGTCCTTGTGGGATGAGTGGAAGCCCACCAGAAAACAGGCAGAGGGAAGCCGTTCCTGGCTGGGGAAGGGCCTGAGCAACACATCCCTGACCCAGGCACTGGCCGCTCAGGGAAGCCACTCACAGAGTGCTTCAGGGCCCTGGTCTCCGTGGAATGGCCCATTGGAGACTCATTTTTCCAGCTCTTCACCAATGTTCTCTCCAAGGGCTCTGGGGAGAGGCCTCAGGGAGGCAAGGACAAAGATATGGTGCCAAGTCTGTAGATCCTGTTTCCCTCTGGGATACCCCCTGAGCCACTGGAGCTTGGAGGATGCACTGGCAGGCTTGGGGTCCACAGTTTTCTCTTTCCAGACCTTGGCAGAAATAGCAAGCTGCTTTGCAACAAAGAACCTCAAGAGGCTCTTAATCCTGCTCCTTTCTCCCTCGGGCTCCCAGGGCGATGAGCTCATTTGACCTGCTTGCAACCCCGAATGGTAGCTTAGAGCAGAATATCAGTCTCTCCATTATACAGAAAAGAAAAACCAAGGTCGGGGAATGACCATAGGGACAGTAAGGAGGGTCTAGAAACTAGCCTGTCTTCCTCTAGATCAGAAATTTTATTGAAATGCAGCCATACTCACTCATTTACATATTGTCCCCGTCTGCTTTCACCATACAACTGTAGAGTAATTGCAACAGAAACTCGATGGCTCCTGAAGTGAAAAATATTTACCATCTGGCCCTTCACAGAAGAGATTTGCCAACGCTTGCCCTAGACTACACTTTCCTGTTGAAAGAATAATAACAATTACCTCTTATGTGCTAGGCACCATGCAAGACTTTACTGAAATTTTTATTGACATGTAAGGATATAGCCCAATGAATATTTTTTTTTTCTTTTGTAGTGCTGGGGATCAAACCCAGGGCCGCAAACATGCAAGGCAAGCACTCTGCCACCGAGCTACACCACCAGCCTCAATGAATCTTCATATATACCCTAACACAACTGCTTTACATTATCACCACCCAAATCAAAAAAACAGAGTATCACCCCCCAAAGTCCCTATCCTATCCTCCTCCAGTCACTTCCCCTCCAAGGGTAGCTGCTACCCTGACTTTTCTCCTTGCACATATTTATTTTGCCTGGGTTTGAGTTTTATATTCATGGAATCACAAAGCACAAGCTCATTTGTGTTGGTTTTTGCAGTATCCGGGACAGAACTCAGGTCTCTCACATGCTAGGAGAGCTTCCCTCCACTGAGCCACATCCACAGCCCTCATCACATGAGATTCACCAACATTGCTTCATGTCATTAGAGTCCATTCATCCTCATTGTTGGAGAACATTCTAGGGGGCCAGTATACTCCAGTGTACTTACCCACTTTTCAGGTGGAAAGGACCGTTAATAATCCATGCAAGATCCTGGACCTCCATGATCTCATTGCACCCTGACTTCTATCCTGAGAGAGGGACAGATTCAGAGCTTCATTTTATAGATGTGAAAACTGAGGCTTGAAGATAATGACCAGCAAGTGGAGAGCTGTCATTAAAGGTGTGTTTACTGTCCTGTTAGATTCTGGCTTGAAATCCCACCGTGGGTATACACAGTCAGCCCCGTGCACCTGAGGATGTGAAACTTGAAGACTCAAGAGGACCACAGGGATTTAAGCATCCTCGGATTTGGCATATACAGAGGTTCTAGAACCAATCCCATCTATATGGAGGAATGAATGACCTGTACTGTATGGTTCCATTTATATGAAATTTCTATAAAAAGCAAAACAGTGGAAACAGAAAGGAAACCCTAGTTTTCCTGAGGCTGGGAACAGGGTTTAACTGTGAAGTGCCATGAGGGAATGTTTTTGGGTGATGAAACTCCAAAACTGGATTGTGAGGATGATTGTACAACCATGGAAATTTATTAAACCTCAATGAATTGAACATTTTAAATGGGTGAATTTAAAGGGATGTAAAATATACCCCCTTAGCCAGGCACAGTGGCACATGACTGTGATCCCAGCTACTCAGGAGGCTGAGGCAGGAGTTCAAGGCCAGCATCAACAACTTAAGTGAGATTCTCAACAATTTAGTGAGATCCTGTCTCAAAAATTACAAAAATAATAATAATAATAATAATAATAATTGGGGGATGTAGCTTAGTGTTAAAACGTGCCCCTGCCTAGGTTGAATCCCCAAGCACCCCCCCCCCAATTTTTTTTAATTAAAAATAAATAAATAGTACCTCTCCAGACTATTTTTAAAATCCCAAACCCACACTCCTCTATTTCTTCACACACCTGTGCTTCAATTTCCCTATCTGAAGACAGGGTTAATGTCGGCTGCCCTGCCTGCCTCCCAGGGTTGTGTGGGGATGAGGAAGAGGAGGATGTGTTAGGTGTCCTGGGCAAACCATCAAGGAGCCTACCATCAGGTGCTCTCTGTAAAGGCATCGGGGTCTCTCTGGCCAGAGGGAACCTCTGGAATTATCGGGATCCTGTTTGGCTTTGCGTATCCGCCCTGCCGCCCGCTCAGGCCTGCCGAGCCACGCGCGGCGGATGCACTGGCCCTGAACTCTTTCTCCGAGTAGTCCCCAGAGGTGGCCGCTGCCTTTCAGTTTCTGCACTTGTTTATTTTCAAAGGGTCATTGCCAGACCGCGAGGCCACCCCTGCCCTTTCACGGTTTGTTTTATCCAGGAGATTTCAGGAAGAGAGAGAAGAGGTACAGAGGCCAGAAACAAACCCCTCTGTCAGCCCAGAACTGCAGAAGGCCCAGCTGTTAGGCTCAAGGACAGGCACTTGGGGCAGGTGGCTCAAGGAAAGGTGGAGCCAGAACAGTCCCTGCCCCAGAACACTTTATAGGATTTATAAATGGGAGAAACTATTATTGTTAATAACAATTACAAACACACAACAAGTGATGCTGGAATAACTGGATATCTGTATGCAAAAATAATGACCTAATTAATACATTGTACCTTATTGCAACTGCACTCAAAAGAGACCACAGACCAAAATGTAATACACAAATCTAAAAATTCTAGAGGAAAACATAGAAGAAAATCTTTGTGACATGGGGTTAAGCAAAACTTTTTTTTTCTCTTCCTTTTTTAAAAAATATGATAGTGGAATGCATTACAATTCTTATTACACATATAGAGCACAATTTTTCATATCTAAGCAAAACTTTTTTAAAAAATTTAAATTTAAGGGCTGCGGTTGTAGCTCAATGGTAGAGCACTACCTAGCATGGGTGAGACACGTGGTTTAAGTATCACCACCGCATATAAATAAATAAAATAAAGGACCTCTGACAACTAAAACAATATTTTAAAATATTAAATTTGCTGGAGTTGGGGCTCAGTAGTAGAGTACTCACCAAGCACGTGCGAGGCCCTGGGTTCCATCCTCAGCACCACATAAAAATAAATAAATAAAATAAAGGTATTGTGTCCGACTACACCTAAAAAATAAATATTAAAAAATTAAATTTAATTAACTAATTTTGGTACTGGAGATTGAATCCAGGGACTCTCTCCCACTGAGCTACATTCCTAGCCCTTTTTTTTTTTTTTTTTGGTTTTGAGACAGGGTCTCACTAAGTTGCCCAGACTGACATTGAACTTGTAGTCCTTCTGCTGTACCTCGTGAGTTGCCAGGATTATAGGCGTGCACCATGGTACCCGGTAAAGCTGGGTTGGTTCGTTTGTTTTTAAGATATGATATCAAAGCAATAACTGCAAGAGGAAAAAATGAATAAATTAGACTTTATTAAAGTTAAAAACTTCTGCTCTGCTAAATACACTGTATAGAGAATGAAAAGACAAGCCTCGGACTGGCAGATCAATTTTTGCAAAACACTTATCTGACAAAGGAATTGTAACCAGAATATATAAAAAACACTCAAGACTCCATAATAACAGAGCAAACATCTCTCCTCATGTTCAAAATATTTGCATGGACATTTCATCAAAGAAATTGTATGGGAAGTAAATAAGCACATGAAGGATGCTGAACATCATTAGGCATTAGAGAAGTGCAAATTAAAACCACAGCGAGATCCTTGATCCACCTGGTAGGATGTTTAAAAAGACTGACCATGTCATGAACAGTCTTGCAGAGCAAGCAGAACTTTCACGCCCTGCTAATGGAATGTAAACTGTGTGGCCATTTGGAAGCCTTGGGTAGATTTTGGTGGCACAAGCCTGCAATATCAGCTGCTCACGAGTCTGAAGCAGGAGGATTGTACATTTGAGGCCAGCCTGGGCAATTTAGCGAGACTGTTTCAAAATAAAATAAAAAAGGCTGGGGATGTAGCTCCAAGGTAGAGAACTCATGTGTGTGGTCCTGGTTTCAATTTAAGAAGAAGAAGAAGAAAGGAGGAGGAGGAGGAGGAGGAGAAGGAGGAGGAGGAGCAGGAGGAGGANAATTTAAGAAGAAGAAGAAGAAAGGAGGAGGAGGAGGAGGAGGAGAAGGAGGAGGAGGAGCAGGAGGAGGAGGAGGAGGAGGTTTGGCAGATTCTTATAAAATGAAATATAAACTTACCCCATGACTCAGTAGCCCCACTTCCAAATATTTACCTAAGAGGTAAATAGATGGGAATGTTCACAGTGGGCTTATTCATAATCACTAAAATTTAGACAAAACTAAATGGCCCTTTCCTGGTGAATAGAAAAACTATAGCATATTCATGAAATGAAGTACTACTCGGAAATAAAAACTAATGAACTATACCCAGCAGCTCGAAAGGCTGAAACAGGAGGATTGCAGGTTCAAAGCCAGCCTCAGCAACAGTGAGCAACTCAAGGAGCAGCTAAGCAATTCAAGGAGATCCCTGACTCTAAACAAAGTACAAAATAGGGCTGGGGATGTGGCTCAGTGGCTGAGTGACCCTGAGTTCAATCCCCAGTACTAAGGGAAAAAAAAGTAATGAATGACAGAGACATACAACAGGGAAAGACCTCAGATGCATTATGCTAAGTGAAAAAAGCCAGATTGAAGGCACTTATTAAATGATTGAATGATAATATTGATTGATTGAAATGGGGCTCATGTGGGTCCAGCTGTCTTTTTTTCTTTTTTTGAGTACTCTCTCCCCAGTCTGTTTTATGTTTTTATTTTGAGACAGGGTTTTGCTAAAATGTCTGGGGTGGCCTGGAACTTGCAATCCTCCTGCCTCAGCCTCTTAAGTCACTGGATTACAGGTGTGTACCACTACGCCCAATAAGGTGGAGGGATTTCAAGTTTGAGGCCATCCTGGGAAATTTAGTGAGACCAGTCTCAAATTAAAAAAAAAAAAAAAAAAGAGTTGGGGGATGTAGCTCAATGATAGAGTGCTTGTCTGGCATGTAAGACGCCCTGGGTTCCATTCCCAATACAAAAGACTCTGGAACTGTGTGCAAAAAAATAAAGAGCATTTTATGAATGATCCCTTTATATAACCATCAAAAACTTAGGGCCATATACTCTTGTTCCAGGCACTGTTTATAAAGTCCTTTACATACATATATTTTGACTCAGTCCTCCTGCCAACTCTATGAAGTAGATATTAATTACTCCAAATTGTGAGAGTTTTATCCCAGAATCCCTCAACTTCCACTGTCTTTTTACTGAGGGGCACATAGCTAACAATGAGGCTTAGCAGGAATTTCAAACTCAAACACCCATGGCAACCAGGCAGGTAATGTAAATAAGCCCAATAGACCAAGGCATTCGGGAGTGGGGGGGACTGGGGAAAACTTCTCAATACAGACTTTATTTGGAGGGGACAGTTGCTCCTGGGCTCCAGCAGCTACTAGGGGAAATAAGGGCCCAGGGTTGTCAGATAGTCTGATCGTTTGAGAATGTCCTAACAGTCTAGTTTATATGAAATGTCAATGATTTTTTAAATGTTAACAAATAGCTGGATTCAATGCCCCACACCAATGACTCAGAAGGAGGAGGCAGGAGGATTGAAAGTTCAAGATCAGACTCAGCAACTTAATGAGACCTTGATTCAAAATAAAAAAAATAAATAAATAAAAGACAGGAAATGAAGTTTAGTGGTAACACACCCCAGGTTCAATCCCCAGTACTGAAAAAAAAAATGTTAGCAAATAGTCAATAATTTAAAAAAAAACATGTAGATGTTAGTTAAACGTATATTCTCTCCTTCCTCCTTCTCCAAAATCACCCCCCAGGTGTAAGAGAGCAATAAGCAGAAGCAGAAAATCCATAGCTAGTGAAATCAGGCATTATCTGCAGCCCTTGTGAAAGTAGGAAGGAGAATGGAGGAATAGAAATGAACTTTGCAGGGGGCTGGGGCTACAGTGCTTGTCTCCCATGCAGAAGGCCCTGGGTTCAATCCCCAATCCCCAGCAACACACACACACACACACACACACACATACACACAAAAGAAAAAAAAGAAAAGAAATAAACTTTGCACAGTTGGTGGCACCCAACTGTAATCCCAGCAGTTCAGGATCACAAATTCAAAACCAGCAATTTAGCAAGACCCTAAGCAATTCAGTGAGGCCCTGTCTCTAAATAAAAAAAGGAAAAAATGAACTTTGCAAGGTGGAGGAAGGTGGAAGAAGATAAAACCAAAGACCTGCAAAAGCAGATCCCAAGGAGATGCTGGTCAGGCCTCTCCCAAGATCCCAGGGAGTCTCTAGAATTGGAGGCACCTTAGAGGGCAGAAAGAAAGGACTAGGGAGGTTGTATGGACTAAGGAGGTTAGAAGCCCATGTGGGACAGAGGGTCTGTCAGGTTCCCAGCCCCAGCGGGTCTAGTCCTGCTGACTGCCTCTGATGGTAGGGCTCCCTTCTGGAGAAACCAAATCAGGGAGGCTCCAGAGTTGGGGGTGGTGGTGCTGAAAGTAGAGAGGAAGGGAGTGACCACAGACAGAGAGCAGGGCGACAGCAGCAGCAGTGGGCACAGCAACAGGAAGTTCATGGCCCCTTCCCCGGCCTTGCTCTAGGGATTCCACAGCCTTACCCATGCTCTCCCAGAGGACAACTGGAGGTCCTTTTCTAGATGGCTCGAACTCCCCTCCCGTCAGAAGACTTTCAGACACCCACATTTAGCCTTCTTTCAAAAGGCTGCTGGCCACACACTGACTCAGCCATCGATGGGCCTTACTTCTGCCATCACATTGATGATGCTGGGGTTATCATAATGGCTCCTTTCCATACTTCTTCTTTTTTGTCAATAGACTTTATTTATTTGTGTGCGATGCTCTAAAGCTTCCAATATGAAGAGAGTTCATGTTGAGGGCAGAGGGAATGAGGGTATAAACAATGTAGGGAGCAAAAGAGACTTCAAATAGCTGGGCACAGTATCTAGCACATGCCTATAATCTCAATAGTTTGGGAGGCTGAAGCAAGAGGATGGCAAGTTCAAGGCCAGTCTCAGTAATTTAGTGAGACCCTTAGCAGTTTGGTGAGACTATGTCTCAAAATAAAAAAATAAAAGGGGCTGAGGATGTACCTCAGGGGTAAAGTGCCCCTGAGTTCAATCCCCAGTACTATGAACTCAAAATAGTTGTGGGAATAAGAGTCAATATTGTATTCATGAAACAAGACAGGATGCTCTTAAGAAAGTTTTAAAAAAAAAAGCATAATTTAAACTTTTAGTAAAATTTCCCTAAAAGTAGGTCAAAGAAAAAAATTTCAGAAAATATAGTGGGCCCTCTGTTTTTGTGGGTTCTACACTCAAGGATTCAACTAACCTTGGATTAGAAATATTTGGGGAAAAAAATCTGCATCTGAGCCAAGTGTAGTGGCACACAGTGAGACCCTGTCTCAAAATCTTGTCTCAAAATATAAATTCAAAAGTGCTGGGGTAGAGCCTCAGTTCAATCCCCAGTACTACAAAAAATAAAATCAAAGCAAGCAAGCAAGCAAACAAGCAAGCTAAGGCAAACCAGAAGCTGTGGTTCATGTCTGTAATCCCAGCTGTTTGGGAGTAATGTCAAATTTGGGTAATGTCAAATTCTCAAGTTTCAGATCAGTCTTGGATAGCATAGCAAGAGCCTATCTCCAGGGCTGGGGATGTGGCTCAAGCTGTAGTGTGCCCGCCTGGCATGCATGAGGCCCGGGTTGGATCCTCAGCACCACATACAAACAAAGATGTTGTGTCCGCCGATAACTAAAAAATAAATATTAAAATTCTTTCTCTCACTCTCTCTTTAAAAAAAAAAAAAAAGAGCCTATCTCCAAAAAAAAAAACAAAAAAAACAAAAAAGGTAATATTATCATCTTGAAGAGTTAAAGGGTCCCTTCATCTGTAACAATCTTTAAAACTCAAACCATACACAAAAATATAAAGAGGAAATCAAAGTGGAATTTAGTTATTATATTATCACTAATTATACTGACAACCCCCTCCTCTGAAAAAAAAGTTAAGCAAATGTGGGCAGGAAGTGAGGAAACTGAAATACTGGAACAATAAAGGTATAGAACTCATCAGTGTACAATTTGGATCAAGGGCACACAATATGATGGGCATGTAGCTCAGTGAAAGTTTGTGTTTAACATACCAGAGGCCCTAGCTTCATCCCTAGCACCCCCTCTCCCCGCCAAAAAAAAAAAAAAGCACAAAATATTTTTCGTGGTTGAAATAATGGAAATATTGAAAATGATCTTAATGAATTATAATTTAATTATATTACTATTATCAGTTTGTGATACTGGGAATTTAAAGGAGGGGAGCTATACCATTAAGATATGCCTCTGGCCCTTTTTATTTATTTTGGGGTCCCCCTAACTTGCAGAGGTTGGCCTTGAACTTGCGATTCTCCTCCTTAGCCTCCTGCGTAGCTGGTATTACAGGCCTGTGTGTGGAGCTAAGTCATAATCCGGGAGATATTCACTTCCTAGATCTTCTGGTAGACTTCTCCTTCCTCTGGCGCACCGATAACTCAAGGTAAATAGTTTCCCGCCCCCAGGTTAGGGAGCCGGAGAGGGAGAAGAGGAAAAGAAAAAAATAAGCCCCAGAGCAACTGAGGGTTATATTCCCAAGGTGAACCATTGTTACAGTATGACAGAGAAGAAAGCTATGGCTCAGAGTTTCCCCTTTTTGGAATTACTTAGGGGCTGGTTCTGCGGTCAGTCTCGAAAACAACCCCACAGTGTTTTGAGCTGTACTGGAAGGAGCAGGGCTCCGGTCCAGCTCTGCCACTCAGAGCTGTGGCCCTGGGACGGCGCCTTGACCTGGACCTCTGCGGATGTCAGGTCTCGTGAGAAGGGCTCCCGTTTTTTTGTGCACATCTGGGAAATCCCTTCGGTACTCAGCGACAATAAAAACGAAGACTGTAGCCGCAGCAGCACAACAGCTCGGAATGGAGCTGTCTAGGACCCAGTTCCGGGCCCCGCAGGAGAAAGCCGGCGGGGGAGGAGGAGCCCCACCCCCACCCACCACGTGGAGCTCGGGTTTGGCCCGCAGCTAGGCGGCCGGGCGCTCTAGCCAGCACTGGGCTGCGCGGGGCGGGGCGGGGGCAGAACCCGAACAGCCAGTGGGCCAGGTTTCTGTTAGGCCGAGCCACCCTCAAGGGGCGCGGCCTGGCCCCGGCGTCCGGGGGCTCTCGGCCTGCCCCAAGGGGTGGGGGTAGAGAGGGGCGGGGCAGGAAGGCGTAGCCCTTTTTTTGTCCTCCTAGATAAGGAAAAGTTCCCTTGCGCCTTTAAGAGGCCGACGCGGGCATCTGATTGGTTGAGGCGCGGCAGTGACGTCACGCCGGGGTAGGCGCCCTACCCCTCCCTCCCCGCGCGCGCTCGCGGACAGTCCGCGCGCGGGCAGGGCCGGCGCCCCTCAGCCTAGCAGTCCCGCGTCTCCAGGACCCCCGGGGGATGCCCGCGGTTGGGCTTCTCTCATGGCCGCCGACGTCTTCATGTGTTCTCCGCGCCGGCCCCGCAGCCGGGTCCGTTCGGTGCTGCTCAAGCCCCAGGTGCCTGAGGACGACGACGACTCGGACACGGATGAGCCGTCCCTTCCGCCTGCCTCCGGCGTGGCCACCTCGGCCCGGGCCCAC
>NW_026000138.1:2268410-2286613 GCF_001458135.2 Marmota marmota marmota | reverse complement strand
GGCCGGGCCGGGCCGCGAGGAGCCCTCGCGCCCCCAGCAGATCATCCACAGCGGCCACTTCATGGTGTCGTCGCCGCACCGCGAGCACCCGCCTAAGAAGGGCTACGATTTCGACACGGTCAACAAGCAGACGTGCCAGACTTACAGCTTCGGCAAGACCAGCTCCTGCCACCTGTCCATCGATGCCTCGCTCACCAAGCTCTTCGAGTGCATGACCCTGGCCTACAGGTGGGACCCGGCGACCTTCGGGGACCCGGCCGGGCCCCGTCTCTCACCGGGGCCTTCCTTAGACAAAACGAGCGTGGAGGGCTGGGACCCCGGGGGTCCCTTTGGCTCCACGCTTTCCCTTTGGGAGGGAGTCCCAACGTTGTGAGAGGCGCCGCGGTCCTGGCCGCTTCCCCTGTCATCAGTGCCTGGGTTCTTCCGGCTTCACATTCCCCATCCAGGCCCCCCCACTCCAGTGTCCCAGGAGCCCCCCATCTCGGACCAGAAACCGTTGTAGTAAGGCTGCACCTTGTGTTGCCCAGCTCTGTCGACCCCTTCCCCAAAACTCTTTGTGTTTCCAACAATACCTAGCGGTGATTAAGACCACCTGTCCAGGGTGTCTGGGGCGCTGGCTCCACTATTTAATGATTGTGTAACACCTTGGAGCCTGGTTCCTCCTTTATAAAGAGGAGATGACGGTCGTATCTGCCTCCAGGGGGCTATTGTGGGGATGGATTGGATAGATAAAGCGCTTATTACAGCCCTGTACAGCTCCATTAATGTTAGCTACTTTTGGTATTGTCTGTGCACCTGGAGTCTGGGCCTCCTCACAATCTATTTATTGGGTAGCCCTTGGGGAGGGCCCTGGGTGCTCCTAGGAAGACTTTTGGAGCTACAGCGGTTGGAGGTGCAGTCTGTTCTCCTGGCAAGTTGAAGGGTTTTCTGGGTGTCCCTGAAACATTAGATGAGGGAGATGTCAGTGTTTAGGGCACACATCCCAGATATCATCCTGACATGTGGATTTGGCTTTGAGCAGACATCTCTTTTTTCAAAGTCACAGAAAGAAATACCTGCCTCTCAAGGGTTAAGAAGTCTTTCCACTCTTCTCTCCCTTCCTCAGGTTATATGTTAGGCATTTGCTTCAGGTGACTTTTCTCACTCAATCATAGAACTTCTTTGCCCTGGCTGCCTTGGCCTGAACAGCCCAGCCTTGCACAGACCTCCTCCACCCCCGCCACCCCATGGGATCCCTACAGAATTGAATCTCTTGCATTAGTAAATGCAGTGGCCCTGGCTCACTTAGCTCTGCTTCACAGGCAGCACAGGCAAAGTTTCCTATGAGACTCCAGTAACACTGTAGAGAAGAGCAGAAATATTTCCCTCTCCTTTATTTATTTATTTGTTTATTTTTGAGAAGGTACCTTGCTGTGTAACCACGCTGGTCTCAAACTCTTGGGTTTAAGCAGTCTTTCTGCATGAAAGACTTTATTTTTTTCTTTTTCTTTCTTTCTTCCTTAAAAGAGTAGTGATCCCTGAATAAATCCAAGTTAAAACATTATTTACCTGAATTTAAAATGCTATATACTTAGCTCTGGATGGCATTTTCTTCCTCTGGAATAAATGATTAGTCTACCTGTTCCTTTGTTATGTTGCTGAGACAGACCCCTCACCCCTGTTTCCTTTTATGAAGGTTTCCCTGATGGCTTGTTCCATATTTCTTTATCCTATCCCCCTGACGTGGCACATTGGTCAGTCTCTGCTCTGATTCTCAGGTCTTGCCAGTTTGAGCTGGCACTGAGCCTAGAAGATGTTCTGTTTAAAAAAAAAAAAATGGCATTGATGTTGCAGTTCTGTTCACCCTTCAGTCTCAAATTTTGAGAACTTCCATTGGAATTAAAGCAACTAGATCACAGCATAATCTATGAGAAAGCTTTTTCAAACAAAACCAGAGGTGAAAGACAGGAATGTGTCTTATTAAGAAAATTTAATCCTCTACTTTAATATAAACTTCTGCATGTACAGTGAAAGAATGATGCTTGAGTCACAGGAGGCGCAGGCTTGAAAGCTTCAAGTCAGGTCAGCAAAAGGAAAATTAAGCTAGTCTCCCCTTTGCCCTTTGTTTAGATAACCTAAAGGCTTATTAAATAACACCAAAGAATTTCAGTAATGGCTCCCCCCCCCTTCATTTCTTTCAAAAATATTTTGGCAACTGGCCACTGCTCAGTTACCTTTTTTGATTGCAAAATGCACCACTAGTTTGGTGCTTACCTTGATTTTCAGAGCTTCTAGCCCCCTAGCTCTCTTGCTTTTCTTGCTGTTCCTTATGCCTGAGTTCCTTCTACTGCCACCTAGGTCTGTCCACCACCAAAGGTCCCCTGCTGGGATCTGCTTACTAATTTTTCATGAAGATACTCTACGTCTCTGTGTGAGGCTCAATTTGGCTTTTCCTGAAGTTAGTTGGCAGTGTGGAATTTTGGTAGAGATTGACAGAAAAGCTGGGGAAAAGGCAGTTTTTGACCTCAGCTCTTTTGCTATGATTACCAGATGACTTTCAGAGAAGTAAGGTTGAGGTGGGGGACAGGGAGGAAAGAGACTCAGCTTCAGAGCTGGTCTGACTTCCTGTTCAGTGGGGTCAGAGCCTTTACTGCTTTTCCTGGTTTCTTCTTTACTTCAGCTGAGAGGAATGTCAGCTGGAACTGCTCTTCTATGTGACTGTTTCTGTCTTGGGTCCTTCCTAACTTCAGTGTCCTGGCTGTCCCCTGGCCTCTTGGTTCTAGCTGCCTAACTCTCCCTGGTACACTCTGTGCCTTTTTTTTTTTTTTGGCTTCCTGTTAGCTGCTGCCTCCCAGCTGTTTCCAGCTGAGGTTCACAGTCTTTGGGGAGGAACCAAGTGCAGGGGAAGTTGTGGTTATTTTTCACCCAGTTCTGAGAAGTGGTCTAGGGATCACGAACATGGTCTGTTCCAAAACAAGAGAAAGGCTTTAACTCCTGAAGTCTGACCAGGGCTGACTTTGGTGGGGGAAATATGGTATTTGGGGGACAGAAGACAGTGTGAGCAAGCCCAGTGGCCTGCCTGGTGACTGTGCCAAGGGGATTCCATTTTCTTTGTAGCTGGCTTTAAAATCCATGGCCACCCACTCTGAGATGCTGAGTAGCCCTGTGGCAAAATGTCTTGATTTGGTCCTAAAATATGTGTTCAATTGTTAGGATATCTTAGAGGGGAAGAAATTGCCTCTACCCAAGGCAAAATTGGTAGGTGGTAGAAGACATGGAAGAGCTACAGGTGGCTTTACTTTCCTAAGCTTTCCTGTCTGCTGCTCTGGAATGGGGTGGCTAGAACTTTTCTGCAGGGTGGAAATGAGTATTAACTGAGATATGTCTGTGAATGTGCCTGGTATCTGGCAAATAATAGGCAAGAGGAGGTTTACCCATCTGACTATAGCAGGTGGAGCATGATGGAATTTCAATTCTGCATTCTCATTCAACTGACATTTTCTAGGATCCCAAGTTTCTCATTTATAATCAGAAAAAAAAATGTATCCAACTCGTGTCTTTTAGGGTGGTTTTTAAATGTCCACCTAATAAATACTAAACAGAAGCATTCTTGATTTGGCTGAGTCCTTTCTAAGGCTCCACAGTGGAGCTATGCACTCTAGAACATAGTTCATGATTCTTGCCCTCTTAACATTTCAAGGAATGTCACACATGTACATCCCCCACACAGATTCTGAACACATCTAGTGTGTAGCTTTTTGTGGTCAGTTTTGGTTTCACTTTTCTACTTTTTAATTCCTTGCAGGGAACCTTGGTATGAAGTTTTCAGAAGGTAGAAGATACTCTTTTCATGTGTTTTAAGATAAAAATAGCTTTCTGGAAAACAGCTTTCTGCTTAAGTGGATATTGGAGGAGACATTTTGACTAAGAGCTGTAAGGTAACCTTGGTATGTAAGTTTTCAGGATGTGGTCCCCACACGTGTGCCCGGTATGGTAACCCTTTGTTCGTGGCTTAAGGAGGGAGGCTGTATCAGACTTGGGAATAACAAGGACTGAAGACAGAGCATTATGTCCTCTAAAATTTTAAGTTTCAAAGCAGCATCCTCTTTCTCTTGCTCCTCCCCTTCCTCCTCCTTTTTTGGCAGGGTACTGGAGGATGAATCCAGGACCTTGTGCATGCTGGGCAAGCATTCTACCACTGAGCTACATCCCTAGCCCTTTTAAAAATTTTTAAATTCTGAGACAGGGTCTTGCTAAGTTCCCCAGGCTGGCCTCAAACTTCCCATCCTCTTACCTCAGCCTTCTGAGTAGCTGGGTTCACAGGTGTGTGCCATGCCCAGCTGAGTTTTACTCTGCTGCTTCCACAAAAAAGTTAAGGTATTCTTCTTCTCTTGTTCTGTCTTTAACCTTTAATTATTGGATAGTGTGCACTAGCTGCACATGGTGGCACATGCCTGTAGTCCCAGCACTCTGGCGTCTGAGGCAGGAGTATGTATCCCTTGAGTGTAGAAGTTGAAGACCAGCCTGGGCAGCATAGCAAGGCCCTGCCTCTAAAAGGTGGTGGAAGTGTAGTTACACATCCCTGTAATCACAGCGCCTTGGGAAACTGAGGCAGGAAGATCACAAATTCAAGACCAGCCTGGGCAACTTAGCAAGACTCTGTCTTAACATTTAAAAAAAGGAAAAAAAAAAGTTGGGGATGTAGATTAGTGGTAGAGCACTTGTCTGGCACGTACAAGACCCTGGGTACAATCCCAATACCACCACCATCAAAAAAAGAAAAAAGTGTGTGTATGTGTATATGTGTTTGCACATACAAGCACTGAGTTGGGAGCTGTGGCTACAGAGATGAAAATGTCAATCTCTAAAGGAGTTTCATAGAAGACTAGTTGTGGGACAGACACAGCAATGACAGCAGTTAGTAAGGGCTGTAACAATGTGAACCAGGTCTAATGCCTTGCTGAGGAAGTGTCTACACTGTACTGAGAGTATGTGCAATGCTATAACTAGTATCTATGTGGACAGTTTTGCTGACATCAGTCAGGTTCAATGCTTATCTCCCCTTCCCTGTATTAACTGTCAAAAGTCTTGGATTCTCTTTCCCAGTGGGAAGCCCCACTATTCTTCTTACCTATTTTCTGCCCTTCAGTAGTCCAGAACCAAATTTCTATTTTTATGTAGAGGTTGAGTAGTTAATTGCTAGCTCAATGGAAGGGCAAAGAATGGTTGATAAAATTGGGGAAAGAGAGTCTGAAAAAAGAAGTTAGAGGACTGGGGTTGTAGTTTAATAGTAGAGCACTTGCCTAGCATGTGTGAGGGTTTGATTTTCAGCACCGCATATAAATAAATAAAATAAAGGCCCATTGACAACTAAAAAAAATATTTTAAGGAAGAGAAGAAGTAAAAGGGTTTATTTGGTAGGGCAATATAAGAAAACTCATACTAACTAAACAGCTGCTATGTTGTAGATTCTTTCTATGATTGTTTTTTTTTTTTTGTTTGTTTGTTTTTTTAAATTGTTTTTGTTTTAAGACAAGGTTTTGCTAAGTTATCCAGGCAGACCTCAAACTTGCAATTCTGCCTCGGCCTCCTGAGTAGGGGGGATAACAGGTGTGAGCTGTGGCACCTGATTCAGAAGTTTCTTGGGGGAAATGTTAAGCACCCAATCATGGTATGAAAGTCTTTTAAGTTCTTTTCCCTCATTGGCAAACCCACCCCAGGGTTATATTGATTATGCTGAGTGTACTGGGCTCCAGGGGGCTGTAGCAATAGAAGGGCCCTGGTCAAAGAAAAGTCTATACAGTGGATTGTGTCCTTGTTTTTTCCCCTGCCTGTTATAATTCCCATAGGAGGATATTATGGAAAGTCAATAGACTTTTTTATTGTTGCTGGGGATCAGAACCAGGGCCTCAGTGCATGCTAGGCATGTGCTCCACCATGGAGATACAATCCCAGCCCCAATCTGATTTATTTTGTAGGGATATAGAAGCTAATGAAAAATTCAGAGCATGAGCGCCCCTTCTTCAGATTTCTTTTTCTTTCTTTTACTTTTCTTTTTTTGATTCTAGATATTGAATCCAGGGGTCCAACTATGTCCCTAGCCCTAGCCCTTTTTATTTTTTATCTTATGACAGGGTCTTGCAAACTTGCTTTAGGCCTTGATAAATTGAGGCTGGCCTTGAACTTGTGATCCTCCTGCTTCATCCTTCCAAGTTGCTGGGATTGTAGGCATGTGCCATGACACCCAGCCCCTTCCTGGAAATTGAATAAACTCTTGGGTATAAAATGTGCAGTCTAGAAGTCCTGTGTCTCCAGTGATTCTTTTCTGTCTTTTGTTGGAGATCCCTCATCTATGGTTAGAATTCCAGGTCCCAGGACTGGGTTTAGACAGGGCTCTTTGGGCTGTGTGCCTATAGGATAGGGGTTTATTGAAAGGATCAGGCTGGGCACAGTGGCACACGCCTGTAATCCCAGCAATTTGGGAGACTGAGGCAAGAGGATTGCAAGTTCAAAGCCAGCCTCCACAATTTAGCAAGACCCTTTCCCGCTCCCCCCCCCAAAAAAAGGGCTGGGGATGTAGCTTAGTGATAAAGCACCCCTGGGTTTAATGTGAGAACTACTGGAGGGCAGCGGAGACTGGTGCTGGTCCCTGGCAGCCTTAGTGGTCAGCAGGGGTGATGCCTCTCTTTACTGATGGACCACCATGCAGTCCTCGCCTCCTCGTAGGCACCACTTTCCTTGGTGATGTCATTCCTGCTGCCTGTTGGCACTCTCACCTGCTGCTGTTTCTTCTCTCTGCTCCTCTGCTTACGGGAGCCTCCATGTCTGCCACCTTAAGCTCCCTAGGGCCTGTGTTTTCACATGTGGACCTCACTCAGAGTTTCCTGTTATTACTAGTGCTCTTTGCCAGTTGTCTAATTAAATTAGCCCTGTAGACTCCAATTCAGACATTTGAGGGACGCTGACTGGCTCTTTCTCTGAGCAGAACCTCACAGGCCACAGCATATGTTTGGTTGTGGTCTTGGCTTAGATGCCCCAAGCTCAAATGCTTATTCCCCCAACAAGTATTCATTGGGCCTCTTGTGTTCCAGGCACAGGTCAGCAGTTGGGGACACAGTAGTAGACAAGACAGATTTATCATCTCCCCTCATGGAACTTCCACTCCAGTGGGAGAGTCAGTCAGCAAATCAGATCTTGATATTCTGAATGCAGCCAAGACCATAAAACAAAATGAAGGATAGAAGTGATGGGTGCAGGGAGGGTGGGCAGATACTTTGGACTGCTTGGAAAAGACTTCTGAAGAGGTGACATTTTAGATTAAACCAAAACATGTGTAGCAAGTAGGAGGCAGGCATGGAAGGAAGCAGCCCAGGTTAGAAAGAAGGCCAGCATGATGAGGTTGAGGGCAGATGGGGTGTAGGAGATAAACCTGAGAAGGCAAGGGAACTTGTTGGTTGTGGTGGGGAGTTAGCACATTTCTCACTGTGCTGGGAATATTAATTTGTCTTCATCGAGCAGCTCATGGTGGCTCATCTGTAGATTAGTTCACAGGAAACTAGTAGAGTAGTCTCTAGGGGGCCAGAGAAGCGAGGATCCCAGTTAGAGGCCGTTACTCTCTGTTCTGGGACACTCCGTGTCAGGTGGAGTGTGAGAAGTGGATGGACTCAAGGTGGTCTTTGGATTTGCTGGTGAATTGGACCTGGGGGGGCGAAGGAAAGCAAGGAGTTAGTGATGACTGGGCATTTTGGGGCCTGAGCTTCTAGAGCCATGACTGAAATAGGGAACCTGCATTGTGTGGCTGGTATATTTGTGCTGAGAACACCTCAGTGCAGAAAATTTTGTTGCCCAAGGCTTTCCTGACAGCTGGGACTTGGGCTGTGTGACAAGGTATGACAAAGGATGAGAGGGGCTGTCAGTGTGGGAGGCCCAGGTCCATGCACCTGGGTTCCTTCTTCTGGCCATGCTGTACCATCTTGTCCTCTTCCCTTTGATGTGCCTCCTGAGCAGGACATTGGATGATTGGATGGGTGGTGGGGCTTTGGGGTTTGAAACTTGCCTTCTGAACAGAAGGGTTTTTATCCTGTGATCTGTACTACCGTAAATCCTGAATGTTTTTTTTTTTTTTTTTTTTAACTCGGATGGGTGTGGTTATGTATAGGAATATAGAAACAGGATTCCTTGTTGTTAGCCTTTGATTCTCAGACAGAGTATGCAGAATCCCATTTGGGTAATAGTGAAGACTTTACAGCTCATAAAAAAAGAGTAACTTAGTAAGATCCTGTCTCAAAAAATAAAGGATTGGGGATGTGGCTCCATGATAAAGTGCTTCTGGGCTCAAGCCCCATTGCCAAAATGAGAATAAAAACAAATAAGTAAGTACAAAATTTAAAAGGCATGCATGAGGCCCTGGGCTCAATACCTTACACCAGAAAGAATGAAAGACTTGTGCATTTTATTCTATGCAGTTCCTACCAAAACCAAAAACCAGGGACAAATATTAAACTGTAGTTGGTGTTATGCATGCTAAGATGTTAGGGATGAAGTGATGATGTACTCTGTCTACGTTCTACTCTGAAATGCTTTAAATTAGTGTCTCACAAACTTTTTGGTCTTGGGACTGCTTTACTCTTTTTGTATATGTGGGCTATATCTTTTTCTTTTTCTTTTGGTATTGAGGATTGACTCCAGGATGTTTTACCACTGACCTGCATCTCCAGTCCTTTTTATTTTTAAATAATTACTGCAATTGCTGAAGCTGGTCTCAATCTTGCAGTCTTCCTGCCTCAGTCTCTTGAGCAGCTGAGAATGTAGGTCTGCACTACCATGCCTGGCAGATTATATCTATATATAACCATATTAAAAACCAACTCTGAGAAAAATTTAAACTATTTATTAAGCACTTAAAAAATAAAGTCATTAGCCAGGCATGGTGACACACACCTGTAATCCCGATAGCTCCAAAGGCTGAGGCAGGTGGATTTGAGGCCAGCCTAAGTAATTTAGTGAAAACCCTAAGGAACTTTATAAAAAGGCCTGAAGATGTGGCTCAGTGGTAGGAACCCTGGGTTCAATCCTCAGTACCAAAAAAATCCCAAGCAAACTGCAACTACTTGTCTGGAAAGCTGTACCGCATACTCTGCAGTGAATGAGCATTAAAGACAAAGAACTTCTTAGTATTACTTTGAAAATAGTTTTGAGGGGGCTGGGGTTGTAGCTCATTGGTAGAAAATTTGCCTAGCATGTGTGAGGCACTGGGTTTGATTCTCAGTACCACATATAAATAAGTAAAATAAAATGTCCATCAGCAACTAATAAAAATAAAAATAAAATAGTTTTGATATCGTGGGCTCCTAGAAGGGTCTTACGTACCCTTTGAGAACCACTGCTTAAATAAAATAATATGGATTGATGCAAGGACTGATGGATTGTGATGAAGGAAGTATGTCAGAATGTTAACATAGAGGCGCTGGGGATGTGGCTCAAGCGGTAATGTGCTTGCCTTGCATGCGCAGGGTGCTGGGTTCGATCCTCAGCACCACATAAAATAAAGATGTTGTGTCCACCGACAACTGAAAAATAAATATTAAAAATTTCTCTCTCTCTTCTCTCTCTCTCTCTCTCTCTTTAAAAAAAAAAAAAAAAAAGAATGTTGACACAGAATCCAGATGGTGGTTACATGAGTGTTCATTGGATAATTCTTTCAACTTTCCAGTATGTTTGAAAATGTTCATAACATGTTAGAGAAAATGAAAAAAGCATCATATTTTAACGAATGTCCATTGTGACTTGATCAAAGAAATATATACTTTAAAAATATTTAGCTGGGTGTGGTGGTGCAGGCCTGTAATCCCAGCGGCTCAGGAGACTGAGGCAGGAGGATTGAGAGTTCAAAGCTAGCCTCAGCAAAAGTGAGTTGCTAAGCAACTCAGTGAAACCCTGTCTCTAAATAAAACACAAAAAAAGGGCTGGGATGTGGCTCAGTGGTTGAGTACCCCTGATTTCAATCCCTGGTATCCCCCCCCTGCAAAAAAAAAAAAAAGAATGAAAAAAAAATCCAAGGTTGGGAACTGTAGCTCAGTGGTAGAGCACTTGGGTAGCATGCAGGAGGCCCTGGAATGGATCCCCAGCACCACAAAAACTAAAACAAAAGCAAAAAACAAAACAATTGAAAACAACTTGAAGTGAAACTCTGATACATGGCTACAACATGGATGAACCTTGAACATTATGGGGAGTGAAGGAAGCCAGACACAGAAGGACCACATATTGTGATCCCATTGATATGAACTGTCTAGAGTAGGAAAATCAACAGAAATGGAAAGTGGTTACTGGGGGCTTAAGAGAAGAGAGAATGGTTAGTCCCTGTTAATATTTTTGTTTTGTTACAATTTTGTGGTGTTGGGTATTGAACCCTAGGTCTTGTACATATAAGGCAAGCAGGCAAGCACTCTACCTCTGACCTACGTCCCCATCCCCTGGATCCCTAGATACTTTTTTTTCCTTTTCTTTTTTGGATACTGGGGATGCTTTACCACTGAGCTGCATCCCCATCCCTTTTTGTTTTTTTTTTTTTGAGACAGGGCATCACTGAGTTCCTTAAGGCCTTGCTAAGTAGCAGAGGCTGGCCTTGAACTAGCAATCCTCCTGCCTCAGTCACCCAAGTTGCTGGGATTATAGGAATGTGCCACTGGACACAGTAAGGGTACATATTTTTGAGGAGATGTTGAAAATGTTGTAAAATTAGAGTGGCAATGGTGTGAATATACCAAAAGCTATTGAATATTTTTAAAGGTTGAAGTTTATGGTATGTAAATTATAAAGGGTGAAGTTTATGGTATGTAAATTATATCTTAACAGAGCTGTGGTTTGTTTGTTTGTTTGTTTGTTTAATATTGAAACAATTTAGACTTTCCACATTATTTTTAGGGAATGTGACTTGGAAAGTGCAGGATCAGATGGTCTTAAGAATCCTAACTATGTCCATGTATGGAACCATGATTCTGTATCTTTACTTCATACATGAAAGGGAGGAATCATCGGGGAAAGTGACCTTCTTTGAGACTTTCCCTATAGATCAAAAGTGGCTTGAGAATTGTTTTCTGCATGTGCACTAGAACTTGCCAAATTACCCTCTGTAAAGTTTTCCTGTTAAGACCTTTCTCCTCTTAACATTGCTTTATCTGGGTTAGGATTACACGTAAATCCCCATAAGGACCAGGAAATAAAATGGGCCATCTGTAAGTCCAAGAGGACCTTTTATATATTTTATTTTCCTATTTTTGATAAAGTCACAGTTATAGAGAAATACTTACTATGAAAACCATATGAGTTTTAAACTGTTTGGCTTGGCCTCAGCACTGGAAAGGCGCTAGAGAGTGACCTGTGGGGCAAGGCAGAGTTTGCTCCAGAGGACAGCCATCACCCACCTCCAGGTGATTCTTGGTATTTTGAGCCCAGTGTTAGAACATCTTCATATTTGAAAAGCTGGAAGTAATCTTGATTTGGGGGGATGAGGGGTTCTGGAGATTAAACTCAGGGCATGACACACACTCTACCACTGAGCTAGAGTACTCCCAGCCCCGGAAATCTGGATTTTTATGTGAACTCTACTTTTAAATTTGATTTGGTACAATTTAAGGTTGGATCTAGTGTAAAGCGAGGCTGGCCTAAGAGATGGCGGTAGTGAAATGTGGAAAGTGGAAAACAAAAGAGAGATAAAGACAGTGTGCCATGAGCCAGGTCTGGTACAAGGACAGTTTTTTAGGTGTTGCCACTGCTATGTGTACCTTCAGCTTTGTTCACAGGACCATAATCATCCCCCCACCCCTGGTACTGGGGTTTGAACCCAGGGGTGCTCTAGCACTGAACTAATCCCCAGCCCTTTTTATTTTTTATTTTTAGACTGGGTTTTACTGTGTTGCCCAGACTGGCCTCAAAGTCAAGATC
Source organism: Marmota marmota marmota (assembly GCF_001458135.2). Lineage (NCBI taxonomy): Eukaryota > Metazoa > Chordata > Mammalia > Rodentia > Sciuridae > Marmota > Marmota marmota. The sequence continues at coordinate 2,274,688 of NW_026000138.1, read as the reverse complement.
TTCCTATCTCAGCCTCCTAAGTAGCTGGGATTAGAGATGGGCCACTGTGCCCATCTGTACTGAAGTCCTCAGAGACAGTGGCTCTTTATTAGGAGGAGGGCCTGGGTTCTAAATGATCTTGTCCCAGAGATGGGGGGTTTACTCTGGCTTTGTGAAAATCTTGTACTCTAAGTTAATCTTAGCCTTACATTCTTTTTTAAACTATTACACCTCAACCTTACCACCATACTTGACAAGAATGGGGCTGTTTTCATAGGGTGATTCTGAGATTGGGGAGGATGGCAAAAAGTTGGACTTGAAGCAGTTGATTTGGTTACAGTTCAAACAAAATTATAGCTTCTGGATTGAGTGGGCCTCTTGCCTCCTGTTTGAAGTTTGTAACCTACTCATTTTATTACTCTGTGTGTGTGTGTGTATGTGTGTGTGTGTTGGCTTAATAGTGGGTGTCATTAAGAGCTTCCTCTCACCTACACATACTCACTTGTATAGTCACCAAATTCTTCCTCTGTTTCTCTCTCTCTTTTTAAAGTATTTTTAAAATTGTAGATGGATACAAAATATTTGTTTATTTATCTATTTATCTATCTTTCTGTGGTGCTGAGGATCGAACTCAGTGCCTCACACGTGCTAGGCAAGCGCTCTACTGCTGAGCCACAACCCCAGCCCCTCTCTCTCTTTTTGATGTGATTTATAAAGGTGTTGGCAGATACCCTTATGGCTCATAAATGCATTACTTCTGCTTCTAAACCAGATTAAAATGGAGTTTGTATTTATTGGAGATACAATGTTTCCTCTGCTGTTCACTGATAAATTGGTGAATCCTTCTAAGCTTAGATCCTTACTTTTTAGAGTTTGACTGTGCTTTCCAAGCTTCCTTCCAGATTTTATTTGTCATTATTTCTCTATGTTCACAGTATTTTTAACATTAAAAATAAAATGAATCTTTCCTTTTAAACTGCATTTTTATTATAGAAAATTAGAAAATGCAATAAAGCTAAAAGAAAAAGAAAAATCACAATACCCAGAGATAACTTGTCAATTTCCTAGTGTTTATCCTTCCAAACCTTGTTTTAAATTTTTTTTTGGCATGGTGAGTATATTTTGTTTTCCATTTAAGAGATTGTGAACATCTTTCAAAGTTCCAAAATATTCATCTGCATTGTTTTTAGTTGCTGAATAGTATCTCATTGTGTGGATGATTTACTTAATCCCTCTGTTGACCCTTGAGCATTATTTCCATGGTATTTTTGTAGCCTCAGGTTTCTGGGCCCCAATTCTGTTTGCATACCTCAGGTTGGCTCCTTTGTCCAAAGGGTCCCTCTGCCTCCTCCTCCTTTCTGACAGAATCATTTACCCTGAGAACATTTTAGGACTCTTGGAAAAGAGGCAGTACCTCATACTGCCATACCAGGTACCTTCCACACCATTACACTAGCCCACCCTCATCAGGCAGGTAGGTGTGTATGGGGATGGTGGTGAGGGGCTAGACAGCTGAATGGTGGCCTTCTTCTGGCACCCTGGGCTGCTTATTTGAAAGCTGTCTGTGTTTTCATGTGTGTCCCTGCAGAGGAGCAGGGGGCAGAGGATATTTGGTAGCCAGTAGGAGTCTTCGTGTGTTTTGCAGCTGTCAGACCCCTGAGGCAGTAATCACAGTGGTGTTGGCAGTGAATGCCTGTCCCTTGGCCTTTTGTTGTTACTGAAGTAAGGAGGGTGAGGGCTTCTAAAGGGCTTGATTCCAGACGAATGCTCAGCACCGATGCTCAGGTGGTAAGCTCTCGAAATGGTGAGTGCTGTGGATGTGTGTTCCTGCAATTTAGGCCTAGGCTGTGGGAGGGCCATGGGAGGAAAGGCTAACTCACTCTGAAACGTCGTCGGTTAAATATTTTCTGTCAGGTGGTGTTCTGAGATGCAGACTGATCTCTGCTTTTGGCAGCCTTCCTCACTTGAGGGGATGTCTCATCTCCTGCAGTGTCAGCTGATTGCGGGGTGAGGGGCTGGTGATTGAATATACAAGGAATTTGATTATGTTTTGCCTGCCCTGTGTAGAAGTGGGGTCCTAGCACAGAGGCCTGGAAGCCTGGGTATCTGTGTCAATCTTTTTTTTTATATCTTTATTTTACTTATTTCTTTTTATGTGGTGCTGAGGATCGAACCCAGGGCCTTGCCCAGGCCCTTGCCCAGGGCCTTGCACATGCTAAGCGAGCGCTCTACCACTGAGCCACAAACCCAGCCCTGTGTCAACCTTTTGCATTCTTGCTCAGACCCCTTACTGAGGAACCAGTGGGTCAGGCTCCTAGCTCCCTGTTCTTTCAGGGTAGTCACCTGTCCATTGGACCAACTGTTTCCATTTTTTTTTTTTTTTGCATGGTGAGTATATTTTGGTGTTGTTCTTCTTGTTTTGGTTTTTGTTTTTTATGGTTTGCTGGGGCCCAAACCCAGGTCTTCACACTTAATAACCACATGCTGTGCTGCTGAGCTATATCCCCATGCTTCCTGTTAGTTTTAGCACTCATGTTGTTTTCCTACTGCGAAACCTTGGCAGAGGCGGTGCCCATAGGAGAGCCTGCTTTCACAGCAGCAAAGAGCCTGGTTATCAGCTCAGCTCTGGCTTGTCCTTGGCATTATCCTTGTACAGTAGTTGAGAGCCAGCAAGCAGGTAGAGCTTACCTGTGCTCTGCTAGGCCCCCTCCATATCCTTCTCAGTAGCTTACCAGAGTGTAGGTTACAGTGGAGCTGGCTGGTGTAGCCTGTGTGTAGCTAGCTGCTTTTCACCTGATAAGTTTGTTTGCTTATCTTTGTTATTGTGCCTGCTGCTGGCTCCTTGGAGCTCTGGGTGTGTTTGTGGAGTCCAGGAGATTGCCCCAATTGGAAAGTAAGGATGAAGTGAGGAGGGCAGGGTGTGGTGTGAGAAATACTGTAACTTGTTCTTTCCCGAGCCTCCAGTTCTTCTGCAGAGGGAATGTACTGTTTCCTGTCCTAGAGGACCCTGGGGTAGCTGCTTTGAGGGTCTTACAGAGATAGGGGGTAGCCATCCCAACTCACATCAAGATCTTGATACTTCCCTCCCAAGTGACTGGAACTCGACACTGCAGCACTGTAGAAAACTTGATGTTTCAGCCCTTTGTTCTTTGTTGGCTGGGATCACTGGAAATTCATCAGTAAGATTTAGACATGTCCTGGGAGCCCTGGCTCCTGGGTAGGTATCCCTGCTGCACAGTAGGCAGCTCCAGTGATGTGTTGTCTCTGAAGGGCAGCTGATGACCTTCTCTTGCATCACATACATTGGCTGATGTTGATTAAATGTATAATTTCTTTTCCTTTTTCTTTTTGGTATTAGGGGTTGAACCCAGAGGCACTTAACCATTGAGCTACATCCCCAGCTTTTTTTGTTGTTGTTGTTGTTGTGGGGATTGAACCCAGGAGCACTAAACCACTGAACCGCATCCCCAGCCCTTTTTTGTATTTTATTTAGAAGCAGGGTCTCACTGAGTTTCTTAGAGTCTCACTAAATTGCTAAGGCTGGCTTTGAACTCAATACTCCTGCCTCAGCCTCCCAAGCTGCTGGGATTATAGGTGTAGTCTCATTAAGTTGCTTAGGGACTCACTAAGTTGCTGAGTCTGGCCTTGAACTTGTGATCCTCCTGCCTCAGCCTCCTGAGTTGCTGGGATTCCAGGCATGCACCTCCATGCCTGGCCCTTTTCCTTCTTTTTAACATGATATCTCAAAGTTATGGGGACCGGAGGGTAGAAATTAGGTGGGGAGGGCAAGTTTTTCAACTGGCTCTTCTTGGGCTGTTGCAATCTCCTGACAAAGCCACCATTGTTTTGAATAAAGTGTCAGTTGCTTTGGTTTGAGTTGCCCCAGTGTCCTGACACTGGCTCCTTTTTCCTTCTACCTCTGCTGCTCCGGAGGGGAGAAACGTCTTCCCTTTGCTGTCCCTGGTCATAGCAACAGCAGATTTGAGTAGGCAGCTGTCTCCTGCTCCAGTGGCATCCCAGGACCATCCTGGACTCCAGGGCTGCAGCCCATGTTACCTCTTGGTAAGGCCCTTTCAGCGTAGTTTGCAGGAATCACAGCACTTCTGGTGGCCTGAGCCTGCTCCATACACAGACTACCTGCTCTGGCCAAGCTGCCTGCTTGCTGTTGTTGCTGCCAAGGCTGACCTCTCAACTAACCCTTCGGGCCTGGTGTCTGCCCTATCTTGTGTATGACATTTCAAGTTATAGAGGTAATCAGCAAGAGCAGAAGGTTTGGCTGAGCTCCTTCAAGGATAGGAGTGGAGCCTCAGTATTTTGGTTTCCGAAGCTAACTTCAATGCATCGACTCACTGTCTCACCCCTCAGTGCAATGTCCTATTTGTGGGGTCAAATTATGACATCCAGATGTCTCTGGAACTCCTGCTCCTGAAGGGAAAGGACATCAGGAACTCCCCTGGGGTTGAGGTGGCTCACAGAGGAAGGTGTTTATAGTGAGATTGAGATTCCCTTTTCAAGAACTTCATTTCTGTGCATTTGGATTAATAACTCTTAAGTGCAGTGTGGTTACAATATGACATCTCAAGAGTTTAGAAGGTAAACTAGGTTCATTGGCACATACCTGTAATCCCAGTGGCTGGAGGCTGAGGCAGGAGGATCACAAGTTCAAAGCCAGTCTCTGCAATTTAGTGAGACCTTAAGTAACAGAGTGCGGGGGAAAACAAAGAAAAAGAAATTTAAGACTCTTGTGCCAGAGAGCTAAGTCAAAGTTCTTTTTCTCATAGATTGGGTTGTGGGAGTGAAAGGAGACAGTAGTGCATGGTGACAGAGCCCAGTGGAAGGGTGCCTATACAGTGACCTCCCCAGGGCTAGTTCTTATTCAGAGAGACTTGGGAAGCACCTCCATGATTCTATTTGAGGAGAACACAAGAATCTAGGAATGGATGAGCTCCTGGTTTTCAAATCTTTAATGACTGTCCCCTCCAGGCTGTCAGCTCCTCAGGTTCTGCAGGGGGTTCACTGCTGACCTGCCCTTTTGTCTCACGTGCTGGGGCTTGAACCAAGGGCATTTTGCCACTGAGCTACACTCAAACTCCTTTTTTTATTTTGAGTTAGGATCTTGCTAAGTTGTTGAAGCTGGCATTGAACCTGTAATCCTCCTGTCTCATCCTCCCAAAACACTGGGATTACAGGCGTGTACCACCTTGCCAGCCAGATCTTCCATTTTCTATTGGTTTGTATAACTTGTTAAATTCAGTGTAAAATAAGAGTAGTTAACTTAGGGTTTGGAGACTGTCCTCTGAATCTGTGCACAGAAGTTTCTCATCCATCTGGAATTGTTTTTACTCACTCCTAGATAGTTAATTGAGTTCCAGGTAGTTGTGAGAGAATGCTCTGTGTATGAACTTCTTTTCTGGAATACTCTGAAGCTGTAATTATCCAGTTATGTCACTAAAAGTGTTGGTCAAATTAACTAGTATGTATGATAGAAATGATCTGCAGATCTGGGAAAGGCTATAAGATATGAGATTCTTAAGAAAATTACAGCTGAGCATGGTGGTGCATGCCTGCAATCCCAGCAGTTCAGTATTCTGAGGCAGGAGGATCACAAGTTCAGCCTCAACAACTTGGCAAGACCCTATTTCAAAATAAAAAAGGCTAGCGATGTAGCTCAGTGGTTAAGTGCCCCTGGGTTTAATCACTGGTGCCACAAAAAAAAAAAAAGAAAATTACAGTGTGTTCTCATTTCTCAAATGTTCCAAGTTTAAAAAAAAAAAAAAATCCAGTCAACAGGGCAAACTGTGTGTCCTGGTTAGTTGAATTTTACTTTATGTTAAATGTGAGATGAACAATTGACTTTTCCCCTTTCCAAGTGGAAATTCTTTCTTTCTTTCTTTCTTTATTTTTAGTTGTCAATGGATATTTATTTATATATATGCGGTGCTGAGAATCACACCCTGTACTTCACACATGCCAAGCAAGTGCTCTACCACTGAACTGTAACCCTAGCCCCCAAGTGGAAATTCTTTTATGTAGGTTCTTCCCTTACCACTTTCCTCATTACTTGGAGATGCACGTTTATTGTCAAATGGGGAATGCATATTTCCCTAAAGACAGAAAGAAAGGACAGAATCCTTTGAAATACTACAGTTGGGGGTTCCGTTATGTTACTGTCCTTTTAACTTTTCTCTGTGCCCATGTAGGTAAAATAGACTCACACCATCATTTTTGGTTCTTATTTTTTTTTTTTTTTTTTGGGGGAGGGGGATTGACCTGGGGGCACTTTATCCACTAGTCCTTTT
>NW_026000138.1:2240527-2268095 GCF_001458135.2 Marmota marmota marmota | reverse complement strand
TTTTTTTTTTTTTTTTGGTGGAGGGGGATTGACCTGGGGCACTTTACCACTAGTCCTTTTCTTACTTTTTGAGACAGGGTCTCACTAACTTGTTGAGGCTGGCCTTGAACTTGTGATCCTCCTGTCTCAGCCTCCTGAGTTGCTGGAATTACAGGCATGCGCCATTGTGCCTGGCTTCAGTAGTTTTTTGTAGAGCAGAGGTTTTTAAAAAACAGTTACAGTATATCTTTTACAATTCATCGTTTTTGTGCTCTATTAACAAAATATTTGCCAAACCCAAGGCCTCTAAGATTTTCTTGTCTGTTTTCTTCAGTAAGATTTTTTGTGATGCTGGGGATTGAACCCAGGGCCTTGCACATGCTAGGCAAATACTCATACTAGGCAAGAGCTCTACCACTGAGCTATACCCTCTGCCTCTAGGAACCTTATACTTTTAGTTCTTATATTTAGGTTCATTTTGAGTTAATTTTTGTATATGATGTGAGGTAAGGGTTGGAATTCAGTTTACATAGAATGAATAACCTTGTTTATACCTTTTGTGATTACACTTCTTTATTTTTTATTTTTATTCTTTTGAGACAAGAATCTCAAAATGTTCCCAAAACTGGCCTTGAACTCCTGGGCTCAAGTAGTCCTCCTGCCTTAGCCTCCTGAGTAGCTAAGATCACAGGTGTGAGGCACCACACCTTGCTGAAATCTTTGATACATATTATTAGAGCAGGTTTCAAAAATTGTACCAATTAGAAAAGAACTCCCAGAATAAGAAAATTTTTGCAAATCATATATCTAGTAAAGGATGCATATGTGAATATATAAAGAGATTTACAGCTCAAAAATTTAGAAATCCTAATGTACAGATTGAGCTAAGGACTGAAGAGACATTTTTCCAAAGACACACAAATGACCAGAAGCATGTGGAAATATATTGAGCTTGTTCATCATTAGGAAAATACAAATCAGAACTACAGTGAGGTCCCACTTTCTGCTCACTAGGCCATGGTCTGCATTGGTGAGCACATGAAGGTTTGAGCACTCTGCACTGCTGACACTGCTGAGGGGAATGTAAACTGGTGCAGTGGCTGTGCTGTCTGGCAGTTCCTCAAAAAGTTAAACATAGAATTACCCTATGATTCAGCAGTTTCATTTCAGAGAGATGAAAACATATGTCCGTGCAAAAACTTGTTCATGAATTTTCATAGAAGCATTATTCATAATGAGAAAAAGTTAGAAATAAACTCAATGTCCTTCAACTGTTGAATGGTAAACAAAACGTTGTGAATCTAAGCAATGGAGTATTATTCCATCATGAAAGTGAATGAAGTACTGACATGCTTTAATGTGAGAGAACCTCAAAAACAGTATAATAAGAGGAAAAACTAGTCACAAAAAGTCACATAGTACAATTCCAGTTACGCACATCATCCAGAATGGACATACATATGAAGACAGAATGGATTAGTAGTTTCTTAGTGATAGCTAAGGAGTGCAGCATTTCTTTTTCTTTTCTTTTTCTTTTTTTGGCACTTAACCACTGAGCCACATCCCTGGCCCTTTTTTATACTTTATGTAGAGACAGGGTCTCATTGAGTTGCTTAGGGCCTCTTGTTACTAAGTTGCTGAGGCTGGCTTTGAACTTGAGTTCCTCCTGTCTCAGCCTCCTGAGCCTCGTGCACCATGGTGCCTGGCAAATTTTTAATAAATTAATTCTTTTTGCAGTACTGGAAATTGAACCCAGGAATACTCTATAATTAAGCCACATCCCCACTAGGCCTTTTTATCCCCTGCCCTATCTCAAATTTTAAAAAAGAGCTGAAGATACAGTTCAGTGGTTGAGTGCCCTGGGTTCAATCCCCAGTAACCCCCTCCACCACAGAGATACAGAATCAAGATATAGCACTGGCAGGTTCCTTGAATCCTTCCCAGGAGAAGCTCGCCTCTCCCACTGGGTGCCTATCAGGGATGGTTTTATATAATGTGTAGGGTACGCTTTTCTGGCTTCTTTTGTTAGCATGTTTGAAGATTGATCCAAGTTGCTCTGGGCTCAGAAGACATTCCACTGTACATCACACTGTTTCATCCATTCAACAGTTGATAGGACTTCTGGCTTCTGTTCAGTTTTATTGTTTTCAACTATATAATGAATAAAACTGCTCAGAACATCCATCTGCAAGTCTTGTAGACATACGGTTTTCACAGTGACACACACCTGTAATCCAGCTGCTCTGGAAGCTGAGGCAGAAGGATCAAAGTTCGAGGTCAGCCTGGGCAATTAGACTGTAGGAAAATAGAATAAAACATAAAGGGATTGGGGGAGAAAAAGAAAAAGGTTTTATTTCTTTTGATTAAATGCTGAGTCACATGCGAATGTATATTTACCTTCTAAAAAAATGGTGAAAGTGTTTCTCAGTTTTGTTTTTTTAAACTGTGTGCTAGTATTACCCTGCTTTTAAAGATCTTTGTGAATCTGATAGTCACAATTGGTATCACCAGTGTTTTAAGATTTATTTCTTTGGTCTCTAGTGATTCCTTTGTTTCCAAAGTTTGACCATTTATTATATATTTTTGAGTTTCCCTGAAAGCCCTGAGCCATACCCCAACCTGTTTTGTTCCTTTTTTTTTTTTTTTTTTTTTTTTTGGAGAGAGAATTTTTTAATATTTANTTTTTTTTTTTTTTTTTTTTTTTTTTTTTTTTTTTTTTTGGAGAGAGAATTTTTTAATATTTATTTTTTAGTTTTCGGTGGACACAACATCTTTATTTTATTTGTATGTGGTGCTGAGGATCGAACCCAGCACCCCACGCATGCCAGGCGAGCGCGCTACTGCATGAGCCACATCCCCAGCCCCTGTTTTGTTCCTTTAAAAAAAAAAAAATTGAGCATGGGCTTTTTTTTTCCCCCCCAGTTTTTGTTTTTGTTTTTTTTCAGATTTTTATTATAAAAGATTTTAAACAGAGAAGTTTAAATAATGCAACCACCACCATAATTACAGTCCCCCCTCCAACCTCCCTTTATTGGCTTTTATCATACTTTCTGTATCTATATCTCTTGCTTTCAGATGGTTCAACAAAATAAGTTGCAGACTTTTATGACATTTTATTCCTAAATATACAGACTACATGAAGTTTTCTGGTTTTTCTCCAAATGTCCTTTGTAATTAATTTTTATGAATCAGGACCTAATTCAGGCCTATACTTGTATTTGGTTTTCATCTTTTTAGTCTTTTAATCTAGTATAATCCTTCTCCTTTTCCTCATGCAGTGACTTTTTGTGTGTGTGTGTCGGGGGGGGGGATACCTGGGATGAACTCAGGATACTCTACTTTGGTGCTACACCTTTAGTCCTTCCCCTTTTAAATTTTTGAGACAGGTCTTACTAAGTTACCTAGGCTGGCCTCAAACCTGGAATCCTGCCTCAGTCTCTCAAATCACTGGAATTACAGGCATGTCCCACCACACCTGGCATGCATTGACCTTTTAAAGGGACTGATCTGGGTGTGAAGACTGTCCCACATTCTGCATTTGTTTTTCTGTTAGGGTGTTTAACTTGTGTGCCTGTCCTCTGCGTGTCCTATAAACCACATGTGATTTGGCCTAACCATTTTTGTTGGGTGCTTCATGAGTGTGTAACGTCAGGTTGCCCCACTGTCAGTGATGCTTACTTTAGTCATTTGATTCAGTATGAACTGCCAGATCTCCCTGTAGAGAGATGTTTTAGACCTCCTTCCTCAGCCTCCGGAGCTGCTGGGATTCAGGTATGTGAAACCGCATTCTGCAGATTTTCACTTTTTTATCATCAAACCACCAACAGTTGAGAAAAGACATCTCTCCACAATATCCCTTTTATGAGCCCTTCTTTCCCCTCTTGTTTTCTCTTGCCCCACTGCCTTCCTCTTTCTGCTTCACTTCAAACACTGGCATGGCAGGTGAACTCTTCCTCCTGTTCCATCATCCTTTTGGACCATAGATTCAGGAAATTACCCTTTGTCTAAATGTAAGATGTGGACAGCAGACTTTCCATAACTTTCTTCTTTTTCCAATAACTTGACTGGCACCTGTTCTTCTACTAGCAGGGGACACAGCAGCAAGGTACAGACTTTGACCCCTGGCACTCAGCATTCAGGTGCTGTTATCTTAACTCCTTTCTTCAAAACTAAGGACCCATTTATGGTGCTGATAGGGGAAGGAGGAAGAAGAGTGCAGGAGCTGAGGCTGTTCATGTCTGGACAAGGGGCTCCTTCCTTTTACAAGGAGCCCTTCCTCTGTATCCCCTTCTCTGGTCAGCCCTGTCCAACCTGGAGACAGGTGAGGCATCCTTTTGGAGGCAGGCACCATTAAATTTCCTTCCTTTGTGTTTCCCTGCACTTGTTCCCTGCAGGCCTGAACTCACTCGGCCATTTCTGTCATTCCCATTAGCTTATGGGGTTCTAGGGCAGGGCCCAGGGACTCACTTTGTTACCTGGGCCTCAGTGTTAAGCTGGTACCTTGCAGGCTCTGGTTGGGTAGTGCTGGGATGCTTCATTTCCTGGCCTGTGGAAGATCGCCTCCTTACAGTAGGATGCTTTGATCTCTGGTGATGGAAGCAAGATGCAGGCGTAGGCTCTTTTCTTTTTTTCCCCTTCATTCATCAAAAACACATATTAATCTGTACCTTCCTTATAATAGTTGAGGAATTAAAGGCCTTTGGCCTTTCCCTTTGTAACTCTAGCAGCTGACTCTCAGCCTTGTAAGGGGATCATTTCTTATTTATTTATTTTTTAAAATAAATACCTTTACTTTATTTGTTTATTTTTATGTGGTGCTGAGGATTGAACCCAGGGCCTCACACATGCTAGGCAAGCATTCTACCGCTGAGCCACAACTCCAGCCCTCTTATTTTATTATTGTGATTTTTATCTTATTTTATTTTTTGGTACCAAGAATCGAACCTAGGATCTTGCACGTACTAGGCACTCTATCACTGAGCTATATACCCAGGCCTTTTTATTTTTTGGAGACCAGATCTCACTAGGCTAGCCTCAAATTTTTGATTCTGCTCCTTCAGTCTCCTGAGTCTCTGGGATTGCAGGAGTGTGCCACCATACATTTCATTTATTTTTTTGGTGCTGGATTTTGAACTCAGGGATGCTTTACCACTAAGTGACATCCTCAGCCCTTTTTAGTTTTTATTTTGAGACAGGGTCTCGCTAAGTTGCTGAGGGTCTCCCTAAGACGCTAAGGCTGGTCATCTCACTTGGGATCCTCCTACCTCAGCCTCTGAATCACTGGATTACAGTTGTGCACCGCTGCGCCCAGCTATTTCATTCTTCTTTGTTTCTGTGGATTTGTCAGACTGAAAGAGCTGTGATTACATGACCAAGTACCTGAGTCCATGGAGCTGGTCCACTGCCTCCTAATGCACTCTCCAGTAGGCAGCGTGGCCCAGCACCCTCCCTTTCGCTCCTTCCAGGTTTCCAGCTCTCTAGCCTAACTAATTAATCAACGCTGGGGCAGAGGGCCTCTGAGCTAAGGGTGAAGGCCATCAGTCCCTCTGCAGCATTTCTTTTTTTGCCCAGGGAGCTAGGACAGGATGCAGGGGGTGTGGGTGCTGGGAAATCCCCAACTCCACCCTTTGCTGCTCCTGTGCAGTGGCTCTTCTGTAGTGGGGCTGATGCTGGAAGGATAACCTGCTCTGTGCTGCCCATACTGGCTGCAATCTTTTGTGTTTTTAACAAAAACACTTTAACAAAGTGTGAGATCTTGCAGGGTGTCTGGCCAGCTCCAAGGATCTTGTTTATCACCACCCCGCAACCCCACCAAATTGTTCCCTTTCTACATAAGCTGTAGTGCCTCAAGGCCTCTAAATGTGCCCTTTATAGTGAGTGGGTCACAGCTCTGAAGGTATGGCAAGCTGATTGTGCAAATCCATTCAGCAGAGACCCTTCTGTGTAACAGATGGAGCAGTCAGTCTGCTCCAACCTCCAACTTCATTTTTTCTTACCATAGCTCTGTGAAATCTATTTTCTTCTTCCCAAAGAAAGTGAAGTTCAGAGAGACCTGCGGTCTGCCTGGGCTGCAGAACTGCACTGGGGGACATTAATATCCTTTTCCCTGCTCTTCTGTGGCTGCAGGTAACAGGGTGATTCTGAAAGTGTTTTTCTGATTAGAAAAGCTGGCCCTGTGCCTGAAGTCACCCTAATTGGGAGACGCTCTGTGTTTCCACCCATGAAGGGGGCCTGGCCAAGGTTCTGCTGATAGATCTGATAGATTTTTCATGACATCAGGACAGGCATGGTGGACGAAACCAGATTTCCTCTGTAATGTCTGTGATTTTGACTATAGCAAAGTCAGGCATTGTCCTCCTCCTTATGCTGAGAAAACACAGCTGACTTATAGCCAACACAGGCTGCTGAAACTCTACAGTCAAAAAATCCATTTAAAGGTTGGCTTCATGTTTTATTCTGCTTGCCTCCTCTCATGCAGAATTCATAGTTCCCTAATGTCTATGGAAACAGAGAAGGAGGAGAGCTCCTTCCACCTTGGTCTAGTCTTCCCAGTTCCACAAACTCCTGGAGGGCCTGGCTGCATCAGTATATCAGGACTTCAGTTAGGAGAAGATAAATGCCTATCTCTTTTTTTTTGGTGTGTGTGGTACTGGAGATTGAACCCAGGGTTGCTTTACAACTGAGCTACATTCCACCACCCCTTTTTTAAAAAGAGAGTCTCACTAAGTTGCTGAGGCTGGCCTGAAACTTGCAGTCCTCCCACTCCAGCTCCCAAATTGCTGGGATTATTGATGTGGGCTACTGTGCCTGGTTAATGTCTATTATTTTGTGTGCTGACTTCTATAGTTTGTTTTTCCTAATAATCTGTGCCTTAGGCATTCTCATTTTCTTTTTGTCTATTTTGCCAAGAGGCCTTTGAAGCTGGGGTAAATGAGAGATCCATTAGTTACCCCTCCACTTGATTTTCATAGCACCCCAGTAACTAAAGGTGTTCTCACCTTCACATGCAGCTATAAAAAATATTTTTCTCTTTATGCATTTGCATTGACAGTTAAGATAGGAATTGCCTGTGCATCAGGGTCAATAATATACAAAGGTCTGATGTTAATATTGGGATTGGATAATAACTGAAACTTATCTCCTTCTGCTGTTTTTTTTTTTTAAGTTGATGAAAGAGGAAGAGGTTTGGGATGACAGTAGCACATGGGAGGGAGATCATCTGTAGCAGGCAAGGGAGAACAGATGTTGTTTTGGAATTTTGATGATGTGAAGAGGGCATTAAAAAGTTGTTTGCTTTGTTGAACTGCCCTTCTCAGAGATAAGCCAGAAGTCTGGTTGTAGTGGGGTGTCACAGGTTCATCTATTTGTTCTTTTGCCTAATGGCAGCTGGTGTGACCCCCCCCCCTTACTTTGGGTACCTCTCACTTGGGTTCTTTAGGGCTCACATCTCCTTTTCTAGGAAGGGGAATGCTCTGGACCTTTGGAACTGGAATAGAATTTGGACTAAGCTGCTTGAATTCTCTGTAAATGGGAGAAGCTATGGAAGCCTATTTATAGGTCTTGGCTACCTGGAGAGTGTTATCTTACCCTTTGAGATGCATCAGATGGCTTCAGGTTTCCCTGACTTTTAAGTAAGTTACGTAGCTGGCAATGCCTCAAAAATGACTGATGGTGATAATAACAAATTTGTGTCTTGCCAGTCTTCATAGGAGCTTGGAAACATTGACCCATGACCCATTTCTTTTGCATCTCTGGTAGCCAGTTTCTAGAGCCTTCACTCTTCGTGTGGTCTCTGGCCAGAAAACTGTTGATTCACTTCCTCTGTAAGCCAGGTATCTGCATTTCAGTGAAAGTTTTCATTCTTTACATACAATCTTACTTTAGACTATTTAAACCTGCCTTTTTGCACAGGTGGGGGAAGAGGCCAGAGCAGGATTATTCTTTGGGGAATATTCCTGGTACTGAATATAATAGAAGTCTTTCCTCTCTGTATCCCAGCTGTGCGGTTGCCTTATCAGCTAGGTGGGGCCATGTTGAATACAATAAAAGGTGTTGTATTGAAGGGTGCTCCAGTTCAGGGGTGTAACTATGCAATTTGGTTTTGTTTTGCTGGTTTCACTTTATACTTTTTATTTTTATACTATTTAAAAATGTTACAAAAGTATTATGATCAGAAATGTGAAAGACAGGGCTGGGGTTGTGGCTCAGTGGTAGAGCACTTGCCTCGCACTTGTGAGGCACTGGGTTCGATCCTCAGCACCACATAAAAATAAATAAACAAATAAAGGTATTATGTCCAGCTACAACAAAAAGAAAGAAAAAAATGTGAAAGACGTGTATAGAAAACTAAAAAGCTTCAGATTTCCTTTTCCATTTTTTCCTGTATGGTGCTTGGGCTCGAACCCTAGGCAAGCATGGTACCACTGAGCTACATCCAGCCTTTCTCTTTCCTTTCTAGTCAGTTGAATAGCTTGAATAAGTAGAGAAGCAAACCCTAACCTGGAATGGGGACAGCCCAATTGGCACATCAGTGCAGCCCACCTTAGGTATAGCCCCAATCAGAATACTAGAGGCGTTTCCTAATTTTCTTCCATTTCCCTTTCTTTCTTTCTATTAGGAGATAGGGTCAAAGGTGGCCTTAAACTACTGGGCTCAAGTAATCCTCCTGCATCAGCCTGCCAAGTATCTGGGACTACAGGTGTGCATCACTGAGCCTGGCAAGAGTTTTCTTTTGAGATTTGACAATGTGATTGTAAAGTTCAAATGGAAGAATAAATAGGCAAGAATTCTGAAATTTATTTTAAAAAATGATGGGCGCTAACCTTACTTGTGACAGTAAAGTATGTCACAAAGTTATAATTATTAAGTCAGGATCATGTTAATAGATGATGGAACACCAATCAGTGATATGAGGCCCTAGAGCAGACCCTACTGTATGTCATGACATAATATGTATTTATGGAAATGCCATTAATAAGTTGGGGAAGCTGAGATGGTCAGATACCTAGTCAGAATTTATTTTGGAGAACTGTATAAGGAACTGCATTTTGATTCCCTCCCCCACCCTCTGAAGAAGCAAGAGTTGAATGTTGAAAGTGATAAATCACTAAAAATATGTTTATGGCCAGGTGTGGTACATAGCTGTAATCCCAGCTACTAGGGAGGTTGAAGCAGAAGGATGGAAATAAAGTTCAAGGCCAGCTTAGACAACTTAGTGAAACTCTGTCTAAAGATAAAAAATAAAAAGAGCTGGGGGTGTCGCTCAGGGGTAGAGCACCCCTGGGTTCAGTCCCCAGTATCCCTCCCCTACAAAAATCCATATACACAATAACTCGTAAGAAATGGAGCATTCAGATGTGGTCCCAGGTGTGTGTGGAAAGGCTGTGTGCTGGGGTGGAAGTTTAGTGGAACAGAAAAAGTGGATGGTTTTAGCAAGTTGGTGGGAACCACTGACTAGGCAGGATCCCCCTCTTATTCATTACACCAAAATATATTCTAGACACAACAAAGAGTTGAATGTACAAAGTAAAGCTGTGGAAATACTAGAAGGAAATGTAAATGAGTATTTTCACAGGCTTAGGGTAGGAAACCCCCTTTCTAAAATATGACACAAAAAACAAACATAGAAGAAAGGACTTACATTTTTACTACATTAATGAAAAAATTCTACTAAAATAGCAACAGTAACCCACCATATATTAAAAATTTAAGTGGGACCAAAAAAAAAAAAAAAAACCAAAAGGGCATGTACCTTAAATTGTCAAGACAAATAGGACAGGACATGGTAACTCTTTGGTGAGTTGCAGACATTTCCACCAGATAAAGAGCCTCAAGCCAACAGGGAGGGAAACATTTTACCTTAAGAAAACCAACAGGGAACACACACAAAAATATACTGATGGGGGCTTGGATTGTGGCTCAGTTGTACAGTGCTTGCCTAGCACGGGTGGGGCCCTGGGTTCTATCCTCAGCACCACATAAAAATAAAATAAGGATATTGTGTCCAATTACAACTAAAAAATAAACATTAAAAAAAAAAGATGGTGATGGGAGTCAAAGTATCATTGAGCCAGATTTTGCCTGTAAAATTAGCAAGTATTAGTAATTAATATAAGTAATATTTTGGGGAAATAGGCATTATTCATTGCTATTGAGCGTAAATGAGTATAAATTTTTAAAGAGTCTTTAGCTATCACCAAATTATAAATATATATAAACCCTCTGATTCAGTTCTTTCATTTCTAGGAATTTTTCTTATAGAAACGGTCTCATAAATGCACAAAGATATAAATATTGGAATATTCATTATAGCATTGTTTATAATAGTAAAGAAACAGTGTTTGTTAATATGAATATCTATCTATGGGAAAGTAGTTAAATAGATTATGATAAATATGTGTAGTGGAATATTCTGTAGCCAATAAAATAATGTAAAACTCCATATTCACATAATAAGATATCTGTTACCTACAAGTGAAAAAACATGTTATAAAACAAAAGCATGATCCTTTATTTGTTTATTACGATTATTCATATATTTATATCTTTATCTGAATAAATATATTTTAAAAGAACACATGGGGGCTGGGTTGTAGCTCAGTGGTAGATTGCTCCCCTCACATGTGGAAGGCACTGGGTTCGGTCCTCAGCACCACATAAAAATAAAATAAAGGTATTGTGTCCATATACAACTAAAAAAAAAAAAAAAAAAGGACACAGCTCAGAAGGCTGAGGCAGGAGGATCGGAAGTTCAAAGCCAGCCTCAGCAAAAGTGAGGCACTAAGCAACTCAGTGAGACCCTGTCTCTAAATAAAATACAAAATAGGGCTGGGGATGTGGCTCAGTGGTCAAGTGTCCTGAGTTCAATCTCTGGTACCAAACACAAACCAAAACAAAGAAAAAGGACACATGGGCCAGCTACAAGGTTAGAATAATCCCTAAGACTTCTTTCAATAAATACACCAAATGCACATTATGGGGTTTGCAAAACTATCTCCAGGTTCAATGATTTGCTAGAAAGACCCCAGAACCCACTGAAGACTGATACACTTCCAGTTATATTTGATGACAGGGAAAGAATTCAAATTAACACCATCCAAGAGCAGAATTATTACCAAGTCTCCATCCATATTGCCTATGACTGACTTTTAGTCTCCAGCTGCTCCAGAGGTCCAGCTGAGACCTTAATCGCCAGCTGCTCAGGTGATCAGAACTGATGTCCCCTACTCCAAAACCCCCATGCAAACAAAACACTCCTATCAGGCAGGAGTTGCAGGGGCCTAGAATTCAAGGCTGAGGGTAAAGACTGTACCTGTCTTTAGATAGATATACAATATTCTCACCAAAATTTAAACGACTGTTCCTTCTAGGTGGTGAAATTGCTTGTGATCTTGCTTTTGTTTTTTGTACCATTCAGTATTGTTTGAATTTTCTTTAATGTGAGCATGTAATCTTTTTTCAAAAATCAGTAAGATTAAAAAAGGCTTAAAAAGAGATTAATGTTAAAACAGAATCTTTGCAGCCTCTGGGCAGGGAGGGAAGCAATAAAACACATAAGGAAAGACCAGTAGCTATGACTACACAAGCTTATGAACTACCTATTCAAACACATGCTATAATACACAAAAGACAATCAAAAGCCTCGTGGAGGGGCTAGGGAATAGCTCAGTGGTAAGGCAGTTGCCTAGCATGCAAAAGGCCCTACGTTCATCCTCAGCACTGCAAAAAACAATAGAACACGCAAAATCAAACCAAAGCAAAAGACCTAGAAGAATCATCTTTAAGAACTTCATGAACTGGGGCATGGTGGTACAAACGGAAATCCCAGCGGCTTGGGAGCCTGAGGCAAGAGGATCATGATTTCAAAGCCAGCCTCAGTAATTTAGGCTCTAAGAAACTCAGTGAGGCCTGTCTCTAATAAAATATTAAAAAAACCAAAAAACCCAAAAAAACAAAGCAAAAGAAAATCATGAACTGTAAATATCGCTAATGTAAAATATTACAATGTAAAATAGCAAGAAAAAAGCAGTGAGCATTTCAGTGGATGTTGAAAAGCTAAGTACAATTTTAGTCCTCTTACCTGTTATGTACCAAAGCCAGTATCCTGGTTTTGATATTGTCCTGCAGCCATATAAGATATTACCCTTGACTGAAAAGTACCTGGAACTCTTTGTTCCATTTTTGTGACTTGCTGTGAGTCTATACTTATTTCAAAATAAAAAGTTATATTTTTAAAATACAAAGAACATGAACAGACAACTCATAAAATAAATAAAAGTGACAACTAATGTATAGATCTTTTTTTCTTTTTTTTCCTCCTATGGTTTGAACCAGGGCCTCATGCATGCTAGGCAGGCACTCTGGCACTGAGCTACATGTCCAGCCCTTTTTATTTTTTGAAACAGGGTCTCAGTGAGTTGATGAGACTGGCTTTGAACTTGTGATCCTCCTGTGTGTATCACCATGCCCAGCATATTTTTTTAATTATTAAATCTCACTAACAAATGACACAAAATGAAGTGAGATACCACCTTTTTTTCAGTTGCAACTTGTTCCTAGAGGAAGGGGATCACCTGGATTTTTATCTATCTATCTATCTATCTATCTATCTGTCTATCTATCTATCTAACTATCTATTTATTTTAGCGCTGGGGAGCCCAGGGCTTAGTGTATGCTGAGCACATATTCTATTACTGAGCTATACCTCAGTGCAGACAAACATTTGAACATGGCTCTAAGTGGTGCTCTGCCCTGTGAGTCCATTTATGGCCAGAGTGTGACACTTTAAAACCCAGGGACATGCCCCACAATGACTAGTGTTTCCTCTGTGTTGAGCCCAGGGCCTCACACCTACTTGTAACCCGCTCACTGCTCTTGTGCGTGGGCATTTTGCAACTACAAAAGTGGACTCAGGAAGCTAATAAGACTTGTCCAGAAATAGAACCACTCTCCTTTCTTTCTTTGCTTAGAAGTGGTGTAAGTCTGGCGGTGTGTCTGTCTGCAAATGGAAGGCAAGACCATAGATCACTTGAGGTCACAGTCAGAGTAAAGGAGAGGTCAGCATTGTAGCCAGGTGGAATTCCCACATACTCTTGTTGTGGCTCGCCTTGCTGTAGAACAGAACTGGAACAGGACTTGCAGCCTGTGTTCTGCCTTGCTGCTACAGCCCTTAGAGGCTGTTCCTCTGCAGGACTTTCTTTTGAATGTAAAACAAATCAGGTAACCAACATAAGGGATGAATTTCAGGTGCAGGAGAGGTACCCATACTCAGGCATGGGAGCAGGCCCCAAACCCCCTGGGCTCCTCTGAAGGAGCCCTCCTCTGAGTGGCAGCTTCAAAGTGCCAGGACGATTCTTGCATGTACATTGCCCTCCTCCTGCCCTGCACTTGCTGTGGCTACTCACCATGTTCCAACTCCTCAATGAACCTTTGTCCCTCTACAGCCTGTTAGTTTTGGCTCTTATAGCCTGTGGGACCAGGCCCAGAACCCAGGACAATCCAACAGAGACTGCTCTTTAGAAGAAGAAGAATTGGAGTCTTGGAGGAGAGATGAGGCTGAGCATTGTGCCTCCACTCACTCATTAAAGACATCCGCTTAATAACCATTATCCTATCTGGTCTGGTACACAGAACTGTCTCATTCACAAGTCCATGTCTGTCTGTGTGGTTAATCCAAAGCTCCCAATTAACAGGAGCTTTATATGTTCCTGAACTGTGTCTGATCTTTTTTTTTTTTTTTGCTTATTTAGGGGGAAAATATTTATTTATTTATTTATTTATTTATTTATTCATTCATTCATTCATTCATTCCTGTGATACATTTGAACAGTACAAAAAAAAAAAACAGTAAACAGTGAAAACTTCCCACCAGGCCCCATAACTGTCCAATTCGTTTCTCTAAAGGGGATTGCAGTTATCAATCACTGTTTACCTCTTTCTTGTGTGTTCTTCCAGAGATTGGCTGGCTGTCTATTCTCCTCACTCCCCTTCTTCCTCCCTTCCTTTCTTCTTGTTTGTCTGTGTATATTATATACCCCCCTGTTAAAAATACAGATGGGGCTGGGGATATAGTTCAGTGGTAAAGTGCATGCTTAGCATATGTGAGGCCCTCAATTTGATTCCCAAATCAAAAACAAACAAAATTACACCACAAACAAACAAAATTAATAATGCCTCTTATAGATTGGGCCTATATATTAGCACATAAAAATGCTTTTTAATGATCCCGTAGTGTTCCACTATATGGATATACCAGTGTTTGAACCGATCCCCTCTGATGAACATCTAGTTTGTTTCCAGCCTTCTGCTACTGCAGATAGTGCTGGGGTTTAGTGTCCTTCTGTTTGTGTATTCTTGCCTGTGTGCAATTGGATCTATAGAATCAATTTCTACAACTTGAATTGTGGATCAAAAGGATGTGCATTCAAAATGTTGATAAGCAGTTGTCAGCTTGCTCCCAGCGAGGCTCACAATTGTTTTTGCCCATCATTATGTCCCCATTGCCAGCTCAATGATGAGACCTCTCTCCCCTGCCAGTGTTCTGAACCATTTGGGAAATATGACAAGGGAATTAGTTTTTGGCAACATTGTTCATGGTAGCCCAAAAGTAGAAACATCCCAGCTGTCTGTCCATAGAGGAACAGAGGAATAGAATGTGGACTAGAGGAATAGAAAGTAGGTTCATCCTTTATGTGGGTTACCTGGTTGGTTGGTTTGTTTTACATTCTAAAGAAAGTCCTGCAGAGGAACAGCACACAGTGGAATAGGATTCAGCCTTAAAAAGGAATGAAGTTCTGAACCTGCTACAACATGGGTGAGGCTTGAAAATATGTAGAGCTGTGCGTGTGGCCCAGTGGTAGAGTGCTTGTGTAGTATTTGTGAGGCCCTGGGTTCACGGCCCAGCACCACAATAAAATGTAGAAAAAGGAAATAAAAGAAAATATTATGCTAAAATAAAGAAGCCAGACACAAACAGCCACATATTGTATGATTCCATTTATATAAATTGTCCAAGAGCTAATGCAGGACTAACTGGTGACAAAAAAAAGTTTGGAGCCAGGCGCCATGGTGCATGCCTGTAATCCCAGCTACTCAGGAGGCTGAGACAGGAGAATCGCGAGCTCAAAGCCCATCTCAGCAATTTAGTGAGGCCCTAAGCAACTCAATGAGACCCTATTTCTAAATAAAATACAAAATAGGGTTGGGGATGTGGCTCAGGAGTGGAGCGTCCCTACGTTCAATCCCCAGTACCAAAACAAACAAACCAACAAAACCAAACAAACCAAAAAAAAGTTGGGGAACTAGGTAACGGTGATGATTGTGCAACATTTTGAATGTACTTAGTGGCACTAAATCATATACTTTAAAATGGCTAAAATGGTAGATTTTATGTTACATGTGATTTATCATGATAAAAATAAAAAGTACCATCAGATGATGGCTAAAATGTTACCATGTTGTTGATCGAGCTGAAGATGAGCTTGTGAGTTAACCCCAGACTGACTTCCTCCCTCCATGTCCTCCCTCCAGTGCAGAGCATGGTGAATATGGGCAGCTGCCTCCCAAGAGAAGAGGGGAATGGCCTGCCACCTCTACCAGTCCCTCATCTGCTCTTACACTGACACCCTCTCCACCTGTCTGTGAGGAAGTAAGGAGGCAGGGCTGGGGATGCTTTGCTATTGGCCAACCCACCAAGCAGCATCAGGAACGATGGGGACATGTTGCCCCATAACATATACGATGGTATAAACGAATGGAACAGACCCTGAGACCTCTGCCTTCTTCCTGTTGGAGAGAAGGTTTGACCAGGAGTTAGGTTCCAATCCTGCCTGAGACCAACAGAATCCCAAATCTGTGGCCTGCTCCTGCCCTCCCTCACTTTGCTGCCCTTCCCTGTTTTCCTACTTATCTAGCTTGGCCTGTGCAAGCCTTGCATTTTAATTTCCTTTCATTCCAAAATAGTCTTTTGCCAGACCTCTGAAGAATTTATGGTTTGTTCACTCGGTGCAACAAAGTTTTGAGAGGGATCTTTGTTGTCCTGTGAAGTTCCTGTTTCATGTCCAGAACCTGCCTTCTAAGAAGGGTGGCCAGGCTGGGTGGTATGAAAACTTCTCTTCATGGAAACACTTAGTATTCATTTAAAAACTGGATGTAAAGGCATTTCCTTGTACCAGACACTATGCTGGCAGCCCCAAGATGAGCTGGACCTAGACAGTGGCCTTCCTATATAGTGGGCAGGGAGGCTTAGTGGATAGTAAGTCCCATTGGGATCATTGTTCTGACATAAGGAGGGGCAAAGTTGGGAGGCAAAGGCTGGCAGAGGACGTCACGGTATTTGGCGGAAAGCTAGTGGTCTCAGAAAATTTCATCAGTGGTCCTGGTTATGCTTTGAAGAAGAAATGCATTTGGACCAAGAAGCGTATTTCCATCACATCTGGAAGATGAGTTTTGCTGTGGCAGTGTGGGGGCAGAGTCCGAACTAGAGAGACTTTCTGGAAACACTGCTCATGGCTCTGCCAGGGAACAGCTGCCTTTTCCCATGAAACTAGAAGCTTCTCTAAAAGGCTCCACAAGGGAGCCCCAGCAAACAGAAAGGCAGCTGTTCCCTGGTATAACAAACAATGTACCTGAGCATCTTATAGGCCAAGGAGCCCATCAGGAAGGTGACTTAGAGAGGCTTACCCCAGCATTTCCTAATATAATTTGTCTATTGTCATATTGTAAC
Organism: Marmota marmota marmota; assembly: GCF_001458135.2. Taxonomy (NCBI): domain Eukaryota; kingdom Metazoa; phylum Chordata; class Mammalia; order Rodentia; family Sciuridae; genus Marmota; species Marmota marmota. The sequence goes on along the minus strand of NW_026000138.1, from coordinate 2,251,393 downwards.
ATCATTTGTCTTGGTAACCCTTGATATCATAGAGCAATGTGAGTTGCATCTTCAGATTTTTATTTGGACTTGCTGTGGTGGGCAGGGAAGTCTGTACCTTAAGTTTTGCCTTTGCATTTGGGCCCATTTCTTTGTGTCTGTGGAGCGCCACCTATTGGCTATGAGGATAATATAGGAACCTGGACTGATGGAAGTTCTGAAATCTTGCATCTTCCTGCTGAAATGGGACTGTACTTGACCTAAACATCAAGGAGAAGGGAAACATTTCATCAAGCAGGGAGGAAGAAGTGAAGAATCCTCAAACTCACCCCTGTCAGGGGGAGCACGTGGAGCACCACCAACCCAGTGGGAGAATCCAGAAAGCTCTCTGCAAGAAGCAGCATTTAAGCTAAGGCCGAGGAAAGGAGGGGAGGCCCACACTGCTCCTTCTGCCTGCGACTGGTCAGGGCAGTGAAGCCCTCAGTGTCCTTCCAGACAAGGCTGGAGGTAGAGCCTACAAGAAGCTAATAGCTCCCTCCCACCATGAAAAGACAATCCTCTTTCCCTCCAGTGCAAGGTTGAATTTCTTTACCATCCCACTCCTGTTGTGCCTTGTTGAAGGTGCTGGATAAGAAAAGCTAGAGTTGGATTTTTTTTGTTTGTTTTCTTTCAGTGCTGGGAATTGAATCCAGGGACACTTAACCACTGAACTACATTTCCAGTCCTTTTCATTTATTTACTTTTGATACAGGGTCTCACTGGTTTGCTCAGGCTGGCCTTGAACTGATGATCCTCCTGCCTCAGCCTCCCAAGTTGCCGGGAGTGTAGTTGTGTGTCAGTACTCCAATTAGGTTTATATCAGCAGGTGATTAATTTGGAGACCACATTAGGACACCAGCAGCTCCCCAGTCTGTGTGGGTACTCTGCAGCCATTTCTGGGAGGCCAGTGTTTGGTCAGATTCTGGTCCTACTGAGGATGTAGAGTAACCTTAAAATTCTTACTTCAGAATGAGGAAGGGGTGTCAATTATAGGGAAAGGTTGTTTTGTTTTGTTTGTTAAAGAGTGAAAGAAGTGGGATTTATTCAAGTGTGAAGAATAAAAATAGAGTTGGCAGGGGCAAGAGGGGACCCAATAGGGGTTGCCAGGGTTTTGTTTTTTTTCCTTAAGGAAATAAAGAGACAAGGACAGTGTTATTTTCTTTTGTTTTCTAGAACCACCTCCCTGGCCATATCTTCAGTTGCTAGAGAACCTCGCACAGGAGGGAAAGAGGATTGTCTTTTTCATGGTGGGAGGGAGCTATTAGCTTCTTGTAGGCTCTGCCTCCAGCCTTGTCTGGACGGCCACTGGGGGCTTCACTGCCCTGACCAGTGGCAGGCAGAAGGAACAGTGTGGGCCTCCCCTCCTTTCCTCGGCCTTAGCTTAAATGCTGCTTCCTCCAGAGAGCTTTCTGGATTCTCCCACTGGGTTGGTGGTGCTTCACGTGCTCCCCCAGTCTTTGCTTATACTTCACACTCAGCACACAGGCCTGGGAGAGCAGGGCCCCTGCTGCCCTGCCCGTGTCCTTCCTTGATTCTTAGCACTTCACCACACAGAGTAAGGTGCTTGATACTTGTTGAATAAGTGGGAAGCACTGAAGAAGGAACCCTTGGCCCCACAGCTTTGGGGGCTCACAGGCACCACAGGGCTGACCTTCCTGTGTCTCTGCTGGGATTGAGGGTGCGCACAAGGCACCTCCCTCTTCCGCCTGTGCAGGAGCTGCAGCCACCTGGCAATGTGGCAGACATCTCAAGTCAGGAGATGTTAAAAAGATAGCTTTCAGGACTAACTAAAATCTGATTCTCGAGATAGTTACTCACAGTTTTTTTATATTTTGCTTTAGGGTTTAACAGATATGGGGTGGGGAGAGGAGAGAGAATCTATATGTGTAAACACATGCCCATTCTTATTCAATCCTTAGTGAAATACTCTGGAGGAGGGGCATTTTATTTTGATTCTACCAGGGAAAGGCTGTGCCAGAATAGATGGGTGCCTGCTTAGCTGGGGTATGCTCTACAGCAGAGGCTCTGAACCCCAGAGGTGTGGTGACAGGTCAGTCACATGGAGATGAGCCAGGTGGACTGGGAAGCAAAAGAAGCACTAAAGGTTTTGACTCTTCTGAGGTTCCTGACCTTTTGGGCAGAAGCTGCTGTTACTCGTATGTCCCCTACATGCAAAGAATGTTTCTATGACATGTCCTCTGTGGGGTGAGTTTTCTGGCCAACATAATCCAAAGCTTGGGCTCCTTGATGGCTTGGGTGGGAAGGTAGAGCACCCTGGGTTCAATTCAACACATAAACCAAAGAATGTTTATTATTTAAGTACCTCCTTTGGACACTCCAGCAGCTGCCTGATTGCCGACAAACCTCTGCCCCTCAGAGGGCCTTTCTGAATGGGTTTGGAGAAGAGACAAGGCTGTGGCCTGTGACCAGATAGATCACTCCAAACCCCCTTTAATACAGACCAAAAATAATACCTTGCCCATCTTAAGCCATCTGAAAAAGGGACCCCTCTGCCAGTTGTTCAGAGTGGCCCCTGGCAGGACACTTGGAAAACTGAATTGCTTGAAAGCCTGCACCTCCAGGGAGCTCTCTGCCAGCTGTTAGCTTGGTTTGCAAGTACCCGTAACCTGTTCCAGGAAAAATTACTAAGTAAGCCCATCCTGGTGGCAAGAGAGATGCAGTCACGTGTGTATACACCTGTGCTCAGACATCTCTGCATCAGGTGTTGGTGTTGTCCCAGAGGCTGACTAAAGCCAAGAAGAGAGGCCAGGCCAGCCCAGAAGGGTGGCATTGGAACAGCTTCTGGAAGGCAGAGCAGGGGCTGGGCAGAGGGAGTTCCTTCCTTCATGAGTGAGGACCCAGTGTCAGGGACTCTGAACAGGAGGAACTCCCAGTCATCGAGGCCCTTAGGACATTTGTATGCCTGGATTGCCCGTACCACCCCTAATTGTTAAAGAGTCTACCTTCCAATTCTTCCTGGAGTATGTGAAGGGCACTTGCAGACCAGGCTAACAGCAGACAAGGAATGCTGCTGAAGGCATGGACAGTTCAGGTTCCCAAGTGCTGTGCCAGGAGCCACCTCCAAGCAATGCAGAGAGGTCCCCTTCTCATAAGGCTTGAGAAAGGCAAGTGGGGACCAGGGACAAAGGAAGTGGGTCAAGACCAGGGAAAAGGAGCCTAGTTTTCATTCAGTGGTCAACAGATTTCTTTTTGGTATTTAATTCGGAAAATGTTACAGATAGACAAAAGTAGCCCAAAGAGTTAAGTGAACTTCATAGTATCAACTGCTGCAGTATTTATGCCCTCCATGCCTGACACTTTTGCCATCACGCCCTACTCCTACCCCATATGCTGTGAAAAAATCCTGAAGTAACATGTGTTCTGTCAAGCCTACTCTGTGGCTGGTAATGAATCCATTGAGAGTTCTGGGGTTCCCGAATGACAGGGCAGCATGGATTAATTTCACTTCATTTTCCAAGAAACTACTAAGTCTCCCTGCTTTGTCTCTCTTTCAGTGGGAAGTTGGTGTCTCCAAAGTGGAAGAATTTCAAGGGCCTGAAGCTCCAGTGGAGAGACAAGATCCGGCTCAACAACGCCATCTGGCGGGCCTGGTACATGCAGTGTGAGTGCCTGGGTATGGGGCTGAGGGCCTCCAGTTATCTGGGATCAGATCTCTACCCACTGGAGACCTGAGCAACTTGGGACCCAGAGCTTGGAGGCATCATGTTCTAATAGGAGAGTTTCTCAAGCAGTCTGTGGAGATGGGAAGACCAAGCCAAATCCCAGAGACCTGGATACTCAGCTGTGTCCAGGCATAGTTGGCTGACAGAGCATAGAGTCTGGAGGGACAGATGTGTGAGACCACTGTTCACAGTGTAGTGTGCTCAGTAGCATGCTAGACGCTTGTGCCCAGAGGAAGAGGAAGGGGTTCTCTTCAGGGGAGTCAGGAGTGAAGTCAAGAGGTGACATTTGAGGAGCTGGAAAGTAGTTCTTGTTTTCAGCAGGTCTGAAAAAATGCAGGCAGGGCTGGGTTATAGCTCAGTTGGTAGCGTGCTTGCCTCACATGCACAAGGCCCTGGGTACCACACACACACACACACAAAAAAAAAAAAGTCTGAAAAAATGCAGGTAGCTGGGCATTATAATATATAATATATATAATACATAATCCCAGCAACTCGGGAAGCCAAGGCAGGAGGATCACAAGTTTGAGGTTAGTCTGGCAATTTAGTGAGACCCTGTCTCAAAATTTAAAAAAATAAATAAAAAGAACCACGCTGTAGCTCAGAGGTAGAGGACCCCTGGGTGAACCCCAGTACACACACATAGTTTTTTTTATAAGTTGCAGGCACAGCTGTGTCCTGTACCCAGGAGCTTGGATGCCACAGGACCCAGTGACTCAAGTTGAGTGGACAAAGCATTGCTAGCGCAGGCTGCACCCCTCTCCATGAGCCAATTCCCTCTCTTGCTCACACATTATTGTCAGATTCTTTGCCTTTCACCTGGATGGCTTCCAGGGGAAAGAGAAGGAAGGAACACTCTAGAGGATCTCATCTTGAGGGAAGAGTGTGGATAGGTAGGACAGGATTCCTTCAGGGTTCTTGGTGCAATGACAATGTCTCATCTCTCTTTTCAGATTTGGAGAAGCGCAAGAATCCCGTGTGCCACTTTGTCACCCCACTGGATGGCTCTGTTGATGTAGATGAGCACCGCCGACCAGAGGTACTTGGCAAGCCATCATGGTGGGCTGAGAAAGGAAACTGCTTTTGCTTCCCGGGATAGACTTGCTGAGGGCTGAGTTCTGTGGGGGAGACTGGGTGGAAGAAGCAGGGTCCCATGTTGTGACAGCAGTTAGTATGAACCTAAGAAGGCACAGGTGGCCTCCAATACCCTCCAACCCACAGAGATTCCCTCCTTAGGCCAACCTGGTGGAGACTCATCCTCTCCTCTTGTATAAGTGGGTCTTTCTTCTGGAAGTTATCAAGAGAGAAGTCTGCCTCCTTACAGAGCAGATGTCATTACTCCTACAGGAACCTGAGATCACTAGATACTGAGAGCAACAAGAAAGAGCACCCTTTTAAAAAGCTGGTTGCACAGCAGTATTTTTAGTATATTTATGTTAATTTAAAAGTGTAAGTGTGCACTTGTGATTATATGTGCAAATGACATGTCTAGAAGGATATAGAGATTCATTCATTTCTTATTTATTCATTTATTTATTTATTTTGCTGCTGGGGATGGAACCCAGGGCCTCATGCATGCCAGGCAAGTGCTCTATCACTGAACTGCATCCCCAGCCCTAGAAACCTTTTAATAGAGGGTCCCTTTGGGAAATGAAATTAGAATGGGTGCCAGACAATGAAGGCCAACTCTGTTTTCACTTTTTTCTTTTTATCTAAGAATGCCTTTCTGTTATGATAAAAGAGGGGGTAGATTTAAAGTAACCTAATGAAGTAGTCCTGAAACTCTCAGGTATAATCTGCTGTTTAACATCATATGATTTCCTTAGGTATGATGGAAATATTGAAATTGTTTTTAGCTGGGCACCGTGGCGTATGCCTGTAATCCCAGCAATTCAGGAGGTTGAGATAGGAGGATCACTAAATTCAAAGCCAGCCTCAGTAACTTAGCAAAGTCTTAAGCAACTTTGTGAAACCTTATCTCAAAAATAAATCAATAAATACATAAATAAAGTAAATAAAAAATTTTTTAAAAAGATTCTGTTTTTAAAAAAGTGATCCTTAGGCTGGAGTTGTGGCTCAGTGGTAGAGCACTTGCCTAGCATGTGTAAGGCATTGGGTTTGATTCTCAGCACCAAATATAAATAAGTAAATAGAATAAAGGTTCATCAACAACTAATAAAAAATTTTTTAAAAAATGGTTCTTCATTGTTACTGACACAAACCATGAAGGTTTGCAGGTGAGGGGAAATGAGCTTGAAGCCTGAAGGCTGGGCCTGCATTGGGCAGAGTAGGTTCTATCCTGAGTCTCCAGGGCCACCAGGGAAGGCATGTATCCTGCTGCAGTGGAAGGGTGGATTTGGTGCTCTTGCGGTACCTGATCCACCTGAAACCTGTGTGATCACCTGCTCATTTTCACCCTTTGAGAAAGCAGCTGAGGCTACTGGAAAAGATATTATATGGGCTGCCCATGAGGTTCTGGAAGACTCCATGCTGGGAAAGAGTGACTCTGCTTTCTCTTGCGCCCCAGTGTGGATCCTTAGGACCCAAACCAGGATTCCCCTTAGATGTTTTAGGTCTTGAAATGAAAATGTGTCTTTAATCAGAGGGCCAGAAGAAATGCAGCATGCTCTGCGAGTGAAGTCGCAGCCTCGCAGTGATGAGGTTCCCAGAGCTGGGTCGTCCGAGGCCCACTCTGAGTAGTGGATACTCTGGTGTTCATGACTGAGTTTTGTTGATCATCTAAGACTGCTCTTTTCAATGTGGCCTCTCTATTACAGGCCATCACCACAGAGGGGAAGTACTGGAAAAGTCGCATTGAGTTTGTGATCAGGGAATACCACAAGTGGAGGACCTACTTCAAGAAAAGGGTATCTAAAAATGAATGAATGAATGAAAAGGGTGTTGTGTCACATTTGTCGCAACTAAAACACTCAGGGTCACTCCAGGGGAACTGGGCTGCACAAAATAACCACACAAGAGACAGAAATATCTTTTTCTTTGGGGGGGGTCCTGTGACGGCTCCTCTGACTTTAAGGGTTCGCAGAAAGAGTGGGCGCGTGCTGACCCCTTTTATTGAGGAGAAGCCATTCAAGTGAGGCCAGCGGTCAGGGTTCAGGGGGCTGAGTCTAGCTTCATGATGTCTGCTGTCAGCAGGTTGACTGCCATCTAGGAAGGCCACAACCAAAGGCAGAGCAAGAGAAGGGGACACACAAAGGGCATTTCCATGGAACATTCTATCCTAAACAGGGCAAAAGGGTAATATCACAAAGGAACAGGTGAGCATAGCCCGACCCATGGGGCTACAGGGAGGCACGCCTACGCGTGAAGACACATTCTGCTACTTCAAGGATCGGGGCAGCCGTATAGGGCCACTATGAATGTGGCCAGTTCACTACGAAAGTGACAGACAGAGCCTCTGTCAATCATGGGAAGGAAAATGCTGGTTACTCAGTACGACAGCCCCCCATAGTGTTAGACTCGGGCTCCCCCAAAGAACATGTTCAGGAAGCCCCTGTAGAGGAGGGAAGGAGCACAGCCCCCATTCAAAATACTGGCCCAAGGCCCTGGGCTCCACACTGCTCCACACTGCTCCACCAGAGGCAGAGAATCAGGAAGGAAAGTGGGAAGCCAGCATTCACACCCTAAGTGGTGGCCTTCAGTTTCCTCATCTCTGAACAGGGCATTTCTTCCACAGACCCTGGGATGACCAAATCCTGGGGATGGCAATAAGCAGGGTCCCTCTCCCTGCCTGCCTCCTAGAGAGATGAGGCCCGGGTGCTTCCAGAGGGTTCACTCACATTGTGGGGAGATGAAGCTGGGTCCTCTTCCCTCCCAGGGCTCTTGGTGACCCCCTGGTCCCACTCCTTTTGTCCATAGCTACAGCAACACAAGGATGAAGACCTCTCCAGCCTGGCCCAGGTGAGTGATTCTGTGGGCCCTGCCTGGGAGAGCTGTGGGACAGGGACTGCCTGAGGTGGAGACAGGTCCTGGGCAGGCTGGGAGGAGCTGCCCTCTACCTCCCGCCTCATCTTCACAGCACGGCTCTGTGGCGCGCTTCCCAGCACGGTGGGACTGAGGATTCCGAGTTCCACAGCTGCCCTTTGATGTTTCCTCCCCCTCTGTTGGTGGCAGGATGATGACATACTGTATTGGCATAAGCATGGGGATGGCTGGAAGACCCCAGTGCCCATGGAGGAGGATCCCCTGCTGGACACGGACATGCTCATGTCAGAATTCAGCGACACCCTCTTCTCCACACTTTCATCACACCAGCCAGTGGCCTGGCCCAACCCACGAGAAATAGGTAACCCCAGCTCAGTCCTGGAAAGCTGGCTTCTCTGCCAGGCCTCTCAGGGTCATTTCTGAGCTGCTGCATGTCATCTGTCAAGGCTAGGCAGAGAGGAAGAGAAGGATCAGCCGACCTCCTTCACTTAGGGCCACGTGCACTGAATAGGATGGGGACTACAGATTGAGTCACACTGCAGCAGCTGTCATTCCCTTGGCACCACTGTGAGAAAAAAGCAGGGGTGTGGTCTGAACCAATTTAATGTTTCTGATATTAAATGTTAGATATTATTTCTGATACTGTCCTGCTGTCCTCTTTAGTCAGGGACACATGCCAGTACTGAGATCTACATGTCAGGGCCATGTGACTCTAAAGAAAACTGGAAGCACTTCTGGACCTGACTTCCCAACTGGAGGCCTCCTGTCTTCCAGTGAACCCAGAGAAGTCTGAAACTCAGAACTGGGAAAGGGAGTGGAGGGTTGGCATCTGCTCAGCTATTTGCGGCTTTCTGGGGGTGTCCCATTCCCTGATACTCCATTTACCCATCTAGTAAAAACTCACTTTTCCCTGCCTTCTGAGTATGGGAATGGCCACAAACCTCCAAGAATGTAGAAACCCCAGCCAGCTGCCCACAGTTCTCCTTAGAAGAATCTAGAATGTGAGCAGGGCCAAGAAAATCTATTCCAGGACTTTTATATGTTCCCACACCCTGTCTGAGAAGGCGAAGTGATTCCTCTCTCCTAATTCTCCCTCCTAATTCTTACAGCACATCTAGGAAATGCAGACATGATCCAGCCAGGGCTGATCCCTCTGCAACCCAACCTGGACTTCATGGATACCTTTGAACCTTTCCAGGGTGAGGACCCCAGGGCAGAGGGAGCACGGGCCTGGCTCTTCCTGCCTGCCACAGAGCACATTGGTGCTTCCCTTTCAGAAAGAGAATGGTTAGAGTGGACATGGTGGAAGACTTAGAATTTTTCAAAAACTAAACTTTTATTTTGTAGTAACTGCAAAGCTTGGGAAATTTTTCTGGGCCATTGCTCTCTCGAAGGAAGTTGACATTCTCAGAAGGCATTATCACCAGTTTGGAGCCTGACTGTGAGCAGTTCTCCCTCTAAGCAGCAGAGGGCACTGATGACACAGCCACCTCCCAACAAAGCTTCCTGCAGTTAGATCAGGTCCTTGAGCTGCTGTCATCACTGAAATGCCTGCCTGGCCTCAGGAGTTTTCAGTCAGCAGTGATGGCTCTAGACAGGCACCTCTTTCTACAGAAGAAGTCATCTCTGGGGGGTGGGGTACTCTGTGGTCATGGCAGCCCTGAGGTAGGGTGGGGTTCAGCCCTGTTTGTTTGGGTCTTTCTTCTAAGAAACGGTGGGCACCCAGAGCTCAAACCCTGCTGGCTTGTTCTTTTTTAGACCTCTTCTCTTCCAGTCGCTCCATTTTTGGCTCCTTGCTGCCTACACCTGCCTCAGCATCTGTACCAGATCCCAACAGCCCTCCTGCTCAGGTAGAGGACATTGGGGAAGTTGCAGGGGGTAGCAGGCATGGGGTTGTCATCATAGTTTGCAGTAGAGCTAGGTCAATGACATAACCATGCAATCACAAGCAAAGTGGTAGGTGATGCTAGATGTGGTGCTGAACACAGGGATCGGGTAAAGAAATCCCAGAGTCCTCTTCAGAAGCATTCTTACACACCACAGGTGTTCTCCCCCAAGGCTCCTCATGACTTATGTGTGGCCAGTTCTGTTCTGAACAGTTGAGATAGGATTAGCTAGAGAGAATGAAAACACGGATCACTAATAAAAATAGTTCTGTATATTTCTTTCACTTGTTTTACTTAGTAATCAACAAAAGTTGGTTACCGGGTGCTGAGGCTACAGAACCGAACGAGCTGCCCTGGGAGAGTCCTCTCTGGCTGGTGCCTGTATCCAGTTAGCTACTGGTAACCTGGCACCATTTCCCTCCACCTGACTCGGGGAAGAATTTCTTCTATAGAGACCGAGGTCTCCACAGTTGATTCCTCATAGCTTTTCCCACTTAGGAAGATGTGGCCTGCCTAGAAATTGACATCTGAAGCTGTCCTGGGGGAACCCCTGAGCAGCTGCAGTCCAGGCCAACTCTGCTCTGTAATAGAAGACGACAGAAACTGTAGGGAGACCCTTACTTGACTCCAGAAACCAGATATTCCCAGGCTGCTGTCCAGCTGTGTGGAGGCCGCTGCTTTGTCTGAACTGTGTTATCATTCAGCTCCTCATGGAAATAAGACCCCTGTCAACACCCTGGGGACACCGATCTATTTTCCTAGCACAGCAGCAGAGAGATAGCATTTCAGTCCCTCTGTCCCAGTGTCTGAAGTTGGGCTTTGTAGTACGCAAAACACTAAAGGGCGAAGGTGGACGTCTGATCCACGTTGGCCCTTCACTTCTCTTCCTTTCTCAGGGGAGCGTCCTGCAGACCTCAGCTCTGCCCACTGTGAGCCTTCCCGACAGCCTCATCGTACCCTCTGCTGCTCCCTCCCTTGACCCCACAGGTGGGCAGGGCTGTGAGCGTGCTTCTCAGACTGAGGACCCATTTACCCAGTCCCCGGACTTTGGTCCCTCGGAGCCCCCCCCAAGCGTCCCTCAGCCCTTCCTCCCCATCTTTACCATGCCCTTACTCTCCCCCAGCCCTGCCCCAACCCCTGTTCCACCTGCATTACCTTTAGTTTCCTCTCCTGTCCCTGCCCTGAACCCCCCAACGCCACCTGCCTTTCTGCAGAAGTTTGCTGAAGTCAGCAAGTCGCCCCCTGTCATCACCCACACGGCTTCCGCCACCCTCACCCACACAGCCTGCACCACCACCTTCAGCCAGAGCCAGGGCCTTGTGATCACAGCCCACCAC